>NW_022611434.1:0-178698 GCF_004382195.2 Drosophila sechellia
TAATTAAATGGAATTTCAAAACTAAGGAAAAATCGAGTGAGTAGAGTTCTATTGATATGGGAAAACACCGTGGCGGTTTAAAAACTAAGCTGAATAAAACGTATTAGCCCACGTAAGGTGGCTAATATACGTCAGCAAACGCCACCGGTTGTCGAAAGCTCTAAAGCTACATGCAGAGCTAGAAACACTGCTGCAATATCAGCAATAATTAAAGACCAAAACTCACTCAGATAATATAAAATATACCAAAACTAATGAAGTTCAAATACAAGGCATGTCCACACCAGCACCAGCACCTAACAAAGCCGAAGAAAGTCCTGCCCCCTGGCATGCGAAGGAATCTGGAGTCCTCACTGCCTGTGGACGTTGTGAGCAGTAAAACATCGTCAGCGGCCAAGCAAATAGACAGCAGCGAGGGAGTGTCAGCGTGCACCCGCGACGCCAGCTGACCACTGATGATATCAGCAGCAGCCGAACATAAATAAATAACAAAAATATAAAAAATAATATAAGAAAATTGTAAGAAATATTGTAAAACGGAGAATTATACTACTATGCCCGTTAACCCAAATGGCCCGTGAACCATAGCGAATTAGGTAGGCAATATGTAAAAATACAATTTTTTTTTTTTTGAACATTGGCAAAAATTTTAGAAATAAATAATTCCAATATAAATGTCTATAGAGACAAATGGAATAAGTAAAACTAAGAATATAAAGAAGATTCTCTAGCAAAATATAAATTAGTATACCCAAAATGGTCTAATAGACACTAAAAACTTGGACTCTACAGCCAATTTTATAAATAAAGAGTAAGTCCAAAATGCAGATTTGTTCTGGATAACCAAATACTAATTGAATTGCACTAATTATGGTATCCAATGCATTAATAAAAAATATTACAAATTGCACAACAAGTGTCTTAAGAAACGATACCGTAGCACTGATAACGGTTTAGATAATATTTAAGGAAGATTTTAAGAAACTCAATTATGAATGAAAATATGAAAAAAAAAATTTTTTTTTAAGAAAAATAATAAATAAAAATATAAACGTAATATTGAATTTATCTAGATTAGAACCTAAAAATATAAATGCCTAAATTTGAAAGTATGAGTATACCACAGCATGGACTGGGAAAAGCTTATTGACAAAAGATTCAAATGAAAATTTCAGAAAATCTTATAAATGCTTAACGTAAAACAGATCAATACAAGCTGTAACAATAAATAAGAATGCCCAAACCTTGGTAAATAGTTATAATGAAGTCAGAGAACTGATCCAACAAAATAGAATGAATTTGGACAGCAAACAGTGTGCTAAAGTTTCGAACTACTGGGACATTAAGAGAAAAATTAATATTTATAAAAAATAAATTCAGCCTTCAGATAGAAATTCCGACAATATTAAACACTCCGCTAAGAACAAATTGAATGAAGACAGCACTAACTCTGACGAAGAAAATAAGACTATAGTCAAGAAGATATTAAAGAGAAGATCTTCACGATCTAACTTTACCAGCAAAATTAATTCTGAAGGACGAAGATAAAACAAATAAAATAAACTAACCATGGCAGAACAAGCAGCAGCCATTAGGTCGAACATTAAAGAAGTCGCTTGCGCAGTGCCAGAATTTGATGGGCAAAAGATCCATTTACAACGATTCATTAAGGCAATCAAATTGGTAGACTTAGCGAAGGGACCATTTGAAGACATTGCACATGAGGTCATTAAGTCAAAAATAGTTGGCACAATTTTGAACTCAGTTGACAATGGAACAACAATTCCAGCAATTATAAACAAATTGCAGAAAGTAGTTGTCGGTGAGACATCCGGTAATGTCAAAGCAAAGCTATCAACAGTTCAGCAAAGAGGTAAAACTTCAGTGCAAGTTACCGCTGAAGTTGATAGACTGAGAAAGCTATTAGAAGCTTCCTTTATCGATGAGGGTATACCTCTCGAACATTCCACTGGTCTAAGTACTAAAGAGGCAATTGACACAATGATAAATCGTGCTGAGCACGAAAGTATCAAAACTGGAAGCAGGAACTTGCACCACTATGGATGCAGCAATAAGCGCATACGTAAGAACGAGCGCAAGAGTTACCGGTGACATCAATAAAGTGATGTACTTTAGAGGTAACAGATCCAACAGAGGATACGGAAATGCCAATAGAGGTGGTAACCGAGGTAGAGGCTTCAATAACAATAGTAATAGAGGAAACTACAATAACGGTTACCAAAAAAAACCGTTACCAGAATAACGGTTACCAAAACCGCTATAATGGAAATAATAATAATAATTGCTATAATGACTATAACAGAGGCCGCAATCATGGAAATAGAGGCCGTAACAACAATCAGAATAACTATAACGGAAATAATGCAAATGTACGAGTAATCCAAGATCAGGGAAACTCGCAACAGCCTTTAGGTACTCAGTAGAAGAAGATCGTAGAGTATACACCATCAATTATAATCTGAACATATTTTCTACATTCATTCTTGCCGAAACAGGCGTAAAACTAGTTTTTCTTCTTGATACAGGTGCAGATATCCCTATTCTCAAAGAGAACTCTAACAAATTTTCTAATATTCAAATAACTAACAAAATAAACATTCAAGGCATAAGCCAACAGAAAATTCAGTCGCGAGGACAGACTTTTATTGAGATACAGACAGGTAAATAAATACATTATCACACACGACTTTCATTTAGTAGATAAAAATTTTCCCATACCGTGTGATGGAATAATAGGAATAGATTTCATTAAAAAATATAATTGACAAATCGATTTAAACCCAGAAGAAGATTGGTTTATAATTAGACCAAACAATTATAAATTTCCAATTTATATTCCCATAACATACAGCTCTGGTATTAACACAACTTTATTACCAGCAAGATCCCAAGTTGTCCGAAGATTAATAGTATCATCCAAAGATGATAACATTTTAATTCCAAACCAGGAAATTCAAACTGGTATTTATGTTGCAAATACAATCGCAACATCAAGTAATACAGTTGTCCGAATTTTAAGAACGACAGTCTGACCAGTTAGTCAATATGGACACTTTAAAATATGAGCCACTTTCGAACTATAATGTAGTTCAGGCAAATAGTGAAAACAGAAATAAAACTGTCTTATCTCAATTAAAGAAAAATTTCCCCGAATTGTTCAAATCACAATTAGAAAATATATGCAGCGAATATATAGATATATTTGCATTAGAACCAATAACGGTTAATAATTTTTATAAACAACAGTTGAGATTAAAAGATGATGAGCCGGTATACACGAAAAATTATAGAAGTCCTCATAGTCAAGTAGAAGAAATGCAATCCCAAGTTCAGAAATTAATAAAATATAAAATAGTTTACATTTAGTACCTAAAAATTTAAGCCCAAATTCAGATAAAAGAAATGGAGATTAGTAATAGACTATCGCCAAAATAATAAGAAACTTTTAGCTGACAAATTTCCACTACCGAGAATAGATGATATTTTGGACCAACTTGGTCGAGCAAAATATTTCTCCTGCCTTGATTTAATGTCAGGTTTTCATCAAATCGAACTGGGATGAAGGCTCGAGAGATATAACATCCTTCTCAACCAACAATGGCTCATATCGTTTCAAGCGATTGCCATTTGGCTTAAAAATAGCGCCTAATTCATTCCAAAGAATGATGACTGTAGCATTCTCCGGAATAGAACCGTCTAAGGCATTCCTTTATATGGATGACTTAATAGTCATCGATTGTTCCGAAAAACATATGCTTAAAAACCTCACTGAAGTTTTTGGTAAATGCAGGGAATACAACCTAAAGTTACATCCTGAAAAATGTTCATTTTTCATGCATGAAGTCACATTTTTGGGACATAAATGCACAGAAAAGAAATTTTGCCGGATGACAAAAAAATATTATGTCATTTAGAACTACCCAGTTCCACATGATGCGGACAGCGCTAGACGTTTTGTAGCATTGCAATTACTACAGACGTTTTATCAAAAATTTCGCCGACTATTCGCGGCACATATCAAGATTATGTAAAAGGAATGTTCCATTCGAGTGGACAGATGAATGTCAAAAAGCATTCATACATTTAAAATCTCAGCTAATTAACCCAACACTCTTGCAATACCCAGAC
The DNA here is from genome assembly GCF_004382195.2 of Drosophila sechellia. Taxonomy (NCBI): domain Eukaryota; kingdom Metazoa; phylum Arthropoda; class Insecta; order Diptera; family Drosophilidae; genus Drosophila; species Drosophila sechellia. The sequence goes on from NW_022611434.1 coordinate 4,150, forward strand.
TTCAGCAAAGAATTTTTCATAATAACAGATGCAAGCAAGCAAGCGTGTGGCGCAGTTTTAACTCAAAACCATAATGGCCACCAACTCCCAGTTGCTTATGCATCAAGAGCTTTTACGAAAGGTGAAAGCAATAAGAGTACAACAGAAGTTAGCAGCAATTCATTGGGCAATAGTACATTTTAGACCATACATTTACGGAAAAAATCCTGCGCAGGAAAAGAAAAATATGGGCAATAAAATATTAAAAAATTTAAAAGTAGCGCTACTTATCCCGGTGACCCAAATAAATAATGAAAAAGAAAAAGAAGCTATATTGTCTACACTACATGATGATCCAATACAAGGAGGTTATACAGGCATTATAAAAACCTTGGCCAAGGTCAAAAGTCATTACTACTGGAAAAATATGAGTAAATACATAAAAGAGTACGTAAGAAAATGTCAAAAATGCCAAAAAGCAAAAACAACAAAGCATAATGACTATAACCGACACACCAGAACATGCTTTCGATAGAGTTGTCGTGGACACAATTGGTCCACTACCTAAGTCAGAAAATGTTAACGAGTACGCAGACACTCTCATATGTGATTTAAACAAGTACTTTGTTGCCATACCAATAGCAAATAAAAGCGCAAAAACAGTCGCAAAAGCTATATTTGAATCTTTTATTCTAAAGTACGGTCCAATGAAGACGTTCATAACGGACATGGGAACAGAGTATAAGAATTCAATAATTACTGACCTATGTAAATATTTGAAAATAAAAATTATAACATCAACAGCTCATCACCACCAGACAGTTGGAGTAGTAGAAAGAAGTCATAGAACTTTAAACGAGTATATACGATCCTACATATCGGCGGACAAAACCGATTGGGACGTATGGCTTCAATATTTCGTATACTGCTTCAACACGACCCCATCTATAGTACATAATTACTGTCCATATGAATTAGTTTTCGGTTGAACAAGTAATTTACCAAAACATTTTATTAAACTACATAGCATAGAACCAGTTCTATTGAGTATGGGAAAACACCGTGGCGGTTTAAAAACTAAGCTGAATAAACGTATAGCCCACGTAAGGTGGCTAATATACGGTCAGCAAACGCCACCGGTTTGGTCGAAAGCTCTAAAGCTACATGCAGAGCTAGACCACATGCTGCAATATCAGCAATAATTAAAGACCCAAAAACTCACTCAGATAATATTAAAATATACCCAAAACTAATGAAGTTCCAAAATACAAGGCATGTCCAGCACCAGCACCAGCACTAACAAAGCCGAAGAAGTGCTGCCCCCCTGGCTGCGAAGGAATCTGGAGTCCTCACTGCCTGGGGACTTGTGAGCAGCTATCAACATCGTCAGCGGCCAAGCAATAGACAGCAGCGAGGGAGTGTCAGCGTGCCACCCCCGGCGACGCCCAGCTGACACCTGATGAGCATCAGCAGCAGCAGAACATTAAATAAATAACAATAAATATAAAATATATATATATAAGAAAATTGTAAGAAATATTGTAAAACGGAGCATATACTACTATGCCCTGTTAAACCAATATGGCCAGTGAAGCCTTAGCTAGAATCAGGCAGGCAAGAATGTAAAATAAAATTTTTTTTTTTCTTTCGAACATTGGCAAAAATTTTAGAAATAAATAATTCCAAATATAAATGTCTATAGAGACAAATGGAATAAGTAAAACTAAAAATATAAAGAAGATTCTCAACCAAAATATAAAATTAGTATACCCAAAATGGGTCTAATAGACACTAAAACTGTGGACTCTACAGCCAATTTTATAAATAAAGAGTAAGTCCAAAATGCAGATTTGTTTTGGATAACCATAATACTAATTGTAATTGCACTAATTATGGTATCCAATGCATTAATAAAAATATACAAATTGCACAACAAGTGTCTTAAGAAACGATACCGTAGCACTGCTAACGGGTTAGATAATATTTAAGGAAGATTTTGAAGAAACTCAATTATGAATGAAAATATGAAAAAAAAAAATTTTTTTTGAAGAAAAAATAATAAATAAAAATATAAACGTAATATTGAATTTATCTAGATTAGAACCTAAAAATATAAATGCCTAAATTTGAAAGTATGAGTATACCACAGCATGGACTGGGAAAAGCTTATTGATAAAAGATTCAAATGAAAATTTCAGAAAATCTTATAAATGCTTAACGTAAAACAGATCAATACAAGCTGTAACAATAAATAAGAATGCCCAAACCTTGGTAAATAGTTATAATGAAGTCAGAGAACTGATCCAACAAAATAGAATGAATTTGGACAGCAAACAGGGTGCTAAAGTTTCGGAACTACTGGTGACATTAAGAGAAAAATTAATATTTATAAAAAATAAATTCAGCCTTCAGATAGAAATTCCGACAATATTAAACACTCCGCTAAGAACAAATTTGAATGAAGACAGCACTAACTCTGACGAAGAAAATAAGACTATAGTCAAAGAAGATATTAAAGAGGAAGATCTTCACGATCTAACTTTACCAGCAAAATTAATTCTGAAGGACGAAGATAAAACAAATAAAATAAATTAACCATGGCAGAACAAGCAGCAGCCATTAGGTCGTACATTAAAGAAGTCGCTTGCGCAGTGCCAGAATTTGATGGGCAAAAGATCCATTTACAACGATTCATTAAGGCAATCAAATTGGTAGACTTAGCGAAGGGACCATTTGAAGACATTGCACATGAGGTCATTAAGTCAAAAATAGTTGGCACAATTTTGAACTCAGTTGACAATGGAACAACAATTCCAGCAATTATAAACAAATTGCAGAAAGTAGTTGTCGGTGAGACATCCGGTAATGTCAAAGCAAAGCTATCAACAGTTCAGCAAAGAGGTAAAACTTCAGTGCAAGTTACCGCTGAAGTTGATAGACTGAGAAAGCTATTAGAAGCTTCCTTTATCGATGAGGGTATACCTCTCGAACATTCCACTGGTCTAAGTACTAAAGAGGCAATTGACACAATGATAAATCGTGCTGAGCACGAAAGTATCAAAACTGGAAGCAGGAACTTGCACCACTATGGATGCAGCAATAAGCGCATACGTAAGAACGAGCGCAAGAGTTACCGGTGACATCAATAAAGTGATGTACTTTAGAGGTAACAGATCCAACAGAGGATACGGAAATGCCAATAGAGGTGGTAACCGAGGTAGAGGCTTCAATAACAATAGTAATAGAGGCAACTACAATAAACAATAACGGTTACCAAAAAAACCGTTACCAGAATAACGGTTACCAAAACCGCTATAATGGAAATAATAATAATAATTGCTATAATGACTATAACAGAGGCCGCAATCATGGAAATAGAGGCCGTAACAACAATCACAAAAAAATAACTAATACAAATAACTAACAAAATAAACATTCAAGGCATAAGCCAACAGAAAATTCAGTCGCGAGGAAAGACTTTTATTGAGATACAGACAGGTAAATACATTATCCCACACGACTTTCATTTAGTAGATAAAAATTTTCCCATACCGTGTGATGGAATAATAGGAATAGATTTCATTAAAAAATATAATTGACAAATCGATTTAAACCCAGAAGAAGATTGGTTTATAATTAGACCAAACAATTTTAAATTTCCAATTTATATTCCCATAACATACAGCTCTGGTATTAAGACAACTTTATTACCAGCAAGATCCCAAGTTGTCCGAAGATTAATAGTATCATCCAAAGATGATAACATTTTAATTCCAAACCGGGAAATTCAAACTGGTATTTATGTTGCAAATACAATCGCAACATCAAGTAATACAGTTGTCCGAATTTTAAGAACGACAGATTCTGACCAGTTAGTCAATATGGACACTTTAAAATATGAGCCACTTTCGAACTATAATGTAGTTCAGGCAAATAGTGAAAACAGAAATAAAACTGTCTTATCTCAATAAAAGAAAAATTTCCCCGAATTGTTCAAATCACAATTAGAAAATATATGCAGCGAATATATAGATATATTTGCATTAGAATCAGAACCAATAACGGTTAATAATTTTTATAAACAACAGTTGAGATTAAAAGATGATGAGTAGGTATACACGAAAAATTATAGAAGTCCTCATAGTCAAGTAGAATAAATGCAAGCCCAAGTTCAGAAATTAATAAAAGATAAAATAGTTTACATTTAGTACCTAAAAATTCAAGCCCAAATTCAGATAAAAAGAAATGGAGATTAGTAATAGACTATCGCCAAAATAATAAGAAACTTTTAGCTGACAAATTTCCACTACCGAGAATAGATGATATTTTGGACCAACTTGGTCGAGCAAAATATTTCTCCTGCCTTGATTTAATGTCAGGTTTTCATCAAATCGAACTGGATGAAGGCTCGAGAGATATAACATCCTTCTCAACCAACAATGGCTCATATCGTTTCAAGCGATTGCCATTTGGCTTAAAAATAGCGCCTAATTCATTCCAAAGAATGATGACTATAGCATTCTCCGGAATAGAACCGTCTAAGGCATTCCTTTATATGGATGACTTAATAGTCATCGATTGTTCCGAAAAACATATGCTTAAAAACCTCACTGAAGTTTTTGGTAAATGCAGGGAATACAACCTAAAGTTTCATCCTGAAAAATGTTCATTTTTCATGCATGAAGTCACATTTTTGGGACATAAATGCACAGAAAAAGAAATTTTGCCGGATGACAAAAAAATATGATGTCATTTAGAACTACCCAGTTCCACATGATGCGAACAGCGCTAGACGTTTTGTAGCATTGCAATTACTACAGACGTTTTATCAAAAATTTCGCCGACTATTCGCGGCACATATCAAGATTATGTAAAAAGAATGTTCCATTCGAGTGGACAGATGAATGTCAAAAAGCATTCATACATTTAAAATCTCAGCTAATTAACCCAACACTCTAGCAATACCCAGACTTCAGCAAAGAATTTTGCATAATAACAGATGCAAGCAAGCAAGCGTGTGGCGCAGTTTTAACTCAAAACCATAATGGCCACCAACTCCCAGTTGCTTATGCATCAAGAGCTTTTACGAAAGGTGAAAGCAATAAGAGTACAACAGAAGTTAGCAGCAATTCATTGGGCAATAGTACATTTTAGACCATACATTTACGGAAAACACTTCACTGTGAAAACAGACCATAGACCATTGACATATTTATTCTCGATGGTGAACCCCAGTTCTAAATTAACAAGAATAAGGCTTGAATTAGAGGAATATAATTTTACGGTAGAGTATCTAAAGGGCAAAGACAATCATGTAGCTGAAAGAAATAATATATTAAAAATTACTTCAAGATTTCAAAGTAGACAAAAATCCTGCGCAGGAAAAAAAAAATATGGGCAATAAAATATTAAAAAATTTAAAAGTAGCGCTACTTATCCCGGTGACCCAAATAAATAATGAAAAAGAAAAGGAAGCTATATTGTCTACACTACATGATGATCCAATAAAAGGAGGTTATACAGGCATTATAAAAACCTTGGCCAAGGTCAAAAGTCATTACTACTGGAAAAATATGAGTAAATACATAAAAGAGTACGTAAGAAAATGTCAAAAATGCCAAAAAGCAAAAACAACAAAGCATATAAAGACCCCAATGACTATACCCGACACACCAGAACATGCTTTCGATAGAGTTGTCGTGGACACAATTGGTCCACTACCTAAGTCAGAAAATGTTAACGAGTACGCAGTCACTCTCATATGTGATTTAACCAAGTACTTAGTTGCCATACCAATAGCAAATAAAAGCGCAAAAACAGTCGCAAAAGCTATATTTGAATCTTTTATTCTAAAGTACGGTCCAATGAAGACGTTCATAACGGACATGGGAACAGAGTATAAGAATTCAATAATTACTGACCTATGTAAATATTTGAAAATAAAAATTATAACATCAACAGCTCATCACCACCAGACAGTTGGAGTAGTAGAAAGAAGTCATAGAACTTTAAACGAGTATATACGATCCTACATATCGGCGGACAAAACCGATTGGGCCGTATGGCTTCAATATTTCGTATACTGCTTCAACACGACCCCATCTATAGTACATAATTACTGTCCATATGAATTAGTTTTCGGTTGAACAAGTAGTAATTTACCAAAACATTTTATTAAACTACATAGCATAGAACCAGTTCTATTGAGTATGGGAAAACACCGTGGCGGTTTAAAAACTAAGCTGAATAAACGTATAGCCCACGTAAGGTGGCTAATATACGGTCAGCAAACGCCACCGGTTTGGTCGAAAGCTCTAAAGCTACATGTAGAGCTAGACCACTTGCTGCAATATCAGCAATAATTAAAGACCCAAAAACTCACTCAGATAATATTAAAATATACCCAAAACTAATGAAGTTCCAAAATACAAGGCTTGTCCAGCACCAGCACCAGCACTAACAAACCCGAAGAAGTCCTGCCCTCCTGGCTGCGAAGGAATCTGGAGTCCTCACTGCCTGGGGACTTGTGAGCAGCTATCAACATCGTCAGCGGCCAAGCAATAGACAGCAGCGAGGGAGTGTCAGCGTGCCACCCCCGGCGACGCCCAGCTGACACCTGATGAGCATCAGCAGCAGCAGAACATTAAATAAATAACAATAAATATAAAATATATATATAAGAAAATTGTAAGAAATATTGTAAAACGGAGAATATACTACTATGCCCTGTTAACCCAATATGGCCCGTGAAGCCATAGCTAGAATCAGGTAGGCAATAATGTAAAATACAATTTTTTTTTTTTTTTTTGGAACATTGGCAAAAATTTTAGAAATAAATAATTCCAAATATAAATGTCTATAGAGACAAATGGAATAAGTAAAACTAAAAATATAAAGAAGATTCTCTACCAAAATATAAAATTAGTATACCCAAAATGGCTCTACAGCCAATTTTATAAATAAAGAGTAAGTTCAAAATGCAGATTTGTTTTGGATAACCATAATACTAATTGTAATTGCACTAATTATGGTATCCAATGCATTAATAAAAATATACAAATTGCACAACAAGTGTCTTAAGAAACGATACCGTAGCACTGCTAACGGTTTAGATAATATTTAAGGAAGATTTTAAAGAAACTCAATTATGAATCAAAATATGAAAAAAAAAATTTTTTTTGAAGAAAAAATAATAAATAAAAATATAAACGTAATATTGAATTTATCTAGATTAGAACCTAAAAATATAAATGCCTAAATTTGAAAGTATGAGTATACCACAGCATGGACTGGGAAAAGCTTATTGATAAAAGATTCAAATGAAAATTTCAGAAAATCTTATAAATGCTTAACGTAAAACAGATCAATACAAGCTGTAACAATAAATAAGAATGCCCAAAAATTGGTAAATAGTTATAATGAAGTCAGAGAACTACTGGTGACATTAAGAGAAAAATTAATATTTATAAAAAATAAATTCAGCCTTCAGATAGAAATTCCGACAATATTAAACACTCCGCTAAGAACAAATTTGAATGAAGACAGCACTAACTCTGACGAAGAAAATAAGACTATAGTCAAAGAAGATATTAAAGAGGAAGATCTTCACGATCTAACTTTACCAGCAAAATTAATTCTGAAGGACGAAGATAAAACAAATAAAATAAATTAACCATGGCAGAACAAGCAGCAGCCATTAGGTCGTACATTAAAGAAGTCGCTTGCGCAGTGCCAGAATTTGATGGGCAAAAGATCCATTTACAACGATTCATTAAGGCAATCAAATTGGTAGACTTAGCGAAGGGACCATTTGAAGACATTGCACATGAGGTCATTAAGTCAAAAATAGTTGGCACAATTTTGAACTCAGTTGACAATGGAACAACAATTCCAGCAATTATAAACAAATTGCAGAAAGTAGTTGTCGGTGAGACATCCGGTAATGTCAAAGCAAAGCTATCAACAGTTCAGCAAAGAGGTAAAACTTCAGTGCAAGTTACCGCTGAAGTTGATAGACTGAGAAAGCTATTAGAAGCTTCCTTTATCGATGAGGGTATACCTCTCGAACATTCCACTGGTCTAAGTACTAAAGAGGCAATTGACACAATGATAAATCGTGCTGAGCACGAAAGTATCAAAACTGGAAGCAGGGACTTGCACCACTATGGATGCAGCGATAAGCGCATACGTAAGAACAAGCGCAAGAGTTACCGGTGACATCAATAAAGTGATGTACTTTAGAGGTAACAGATCCAACAGAGGATACGGAAATGCCAATAGAGGTGTTAACCGAGGTAGAGGCTTCAATAACAATAGTAATAGAGGCAACTACCATAACGGTTACCAAAAAAACCGTTACCAGAATAACGGTTACCAAAACCGCTATAATGGAAATAATAATAATAATTGCTATAATGACTATAACAGAGGCCGCAATCATGGAAATAGAGGCCGTAACAACAATCAGAATAACTATAACGGAAATAATGCAAATGTACGAGTAATCCAAGATCAGGGAAACTCGCAACAGCCTTTAGGTACTCAGTAGAAGAAGATCGTAGAGTATACACCATCAATTATAATCTCAACATATTTTCTACATTCATTCATGCCGAAACAGGCGTAAAACTAGTTTTTCTTCTTGATACAGGTGCAGATATCTCTATTCTCAAAGAGAACTCTAACAAATTTTCTAATATTCAAATAACTAACAAAATAAACATTCAAGGCATAAGTCAACAGAAAATTCAGTCGCGAGGACAGACTTTTATTGAGATACAGACAGTTAAATACATTATCACACACGACTTTCATTTAGTAGATAAAAATTTTCCCATACCGTGTGATAGAATAATAGGAATAGATTTCATTAAAAAATATAATTGACAAATCGATTTAAACCCAGAAGAAGATTGGTTTATAATTAGACCAAACAATTATAAATTTCCAATTTATATTCCCATAACATACAGCTCTGGTATTAACACAACTTTATTACCAACAAGATCCCAAGTTGTCCGAAGATTAATAGTATTATCCAAAGATGATAACATTTTAATTCCAAACCAGGAAATTCAATCTGGTATTTATGTTGCAAATACAATCGCAAGATCAAGTAATACAGTTGTCCGAATTTTAAGAACGACAGATTCTGACCAGTTAGTCAATATGGACACTTTAAAATATGAGCCACTTTCGAACTATAATGTAGTTCAGGCAAATAGTGAAAACAGAAATAAAACTGTCTTATCTCAATTAAAGAAAAATTTCCCCGAATTGTTCAAATCACAATTAGAAAATATATGCAGCGAATATATAGATATATTTGCATTAGAATCAGAACCAATAACGGTTAATAATTTTTATAAACAACAGTTGAGATTAAAAGATGATGAGTAGGTATACACGAAAAATTATAGAAGTCCTCATAGTCAAGTAGAATAAATGCAAGCCCAAGTTCAGAAATTAATAAAAGATAAAATAGTTTACATTTAGTACCTAAAAATTCAAGCCCAAATTCAGATAAAAGAAATGGAGATTAGTAATAGACTATCGCCAAAATAATAAGAAACTTTTAGCTGACAAATTTCCACTACCGAGAATAGATGATATTTTGGACCAACTTGGTCGAGCAAAATATTTCTCCTGCCTTGATTTAATGTCAGGTTTTCATCAAATCGAACTGGATGAAGGCTCGAGAGATATAACATCCTTCTCAACCAACAATGGCTCATATCGTTTCAAGCGATTGCCATTTGGCTTAAAAATAGCGCCTAATTCATTCCAAAGAATGATGACTATAGCATTCTCCGGAATAGAACCGTCTAAGGCATTCCTTTATATGGATGACTTAATAGTCATCGATTGTTCCGAAAAACATATGCTTAAAAACCTCACTGAAGTTTTTGGTAAATGCAGGGAATACAACCTAAAGTTTCATCCTGAAAAATGTTCATTTTTCATGCATGAAGTCACATTTTTGGGACATAAATGCACAGAAAAAGAAATTTTGCCGGATGACAAAAAAATATGATGTCATTTAGAACTACCCAGTTCCACATGATGCGAACAGCGCTAGACGTTTTGTAGCATTGCAATTACTACAGACGTTTTATCAAAAATTTCGCCGACTATTCGCGGCACATATCAAGATTATGTAAAAAGAATGTTTTATTCGAGTGGACAGATGAATGTCAAAAAGCATTCATACATTTAAAATCTCAGCTAATTAACCCAACACTCTAGCAATACCCAGACTTCAGCAAAGAATTTTGCATAATAACAGATGCAAGCAAGCAAGCGTGTGGCGCAGTTTTAACTCAAAACCATAATGGCCACCAACTCCCAGTTGCTTATGCATCAAGAGCTTTTACGAAAGGTGAAAGCAATAAGAGTACAACAGAAGTTAGCAGCAATTCATTGGGCAATAGTACATTTTAGACCATACATTTACGGAAAACACTTCACTGTGAAAACAGACCATAGACCATTGACATATTTATTCTCGATGGTGAACCCCATTTCTAAATTAACAAGAATAAGGCTTGAATTAGAGGAATATAATTTTACGGTAGAGTATCTAAAGGGCAAAGACAATCATGTAGCTGAAAGAAATAACTGGAAATATATTAAAAATTACTTCAAGATTTCAAAGTAGACAAAAATACTGCGCAGGAAAAGAAAAATATGGGCAATAAAATATTAAAAAATTTAAAAGTAGCGCTACTTATCCCGGTGACCCAAATAAATAATGAAAAAGAAAAAGAAGCTATATTGTCTACACTACATGATGATCCAATAAAAGGAGGTTATACAGGCATTATAAAAACCTTGGCCAAGGTCAAAAGTCATTACTACTGGAAAAATATGAGTAAATACATAAAAGAGTACGTAAGAAAATGTCAAAAATGCCAAAAAGCAAAAACAACAAAGCATATAAAGACCCCAATGACTATAACCGACACACCAGAACATGCTTTCGATAGAGTTGTCGTGGACACAATTGGTCCACTACCTAAGTCAGAAAATGTTAACGAGTACGCAGTCACTCTCATATGTGATTTAACCAAGTACTTAGTTGCCATACCAATAGCAAATAAAAGCGCAAAAACAGTCGTAAAAGCTATATTTGAATCTTTTATTCTAAAGTACGGTCCAATGAAGACGTTCATAACGGACATGGGAACAGAGTATAAGAATTCAAAAAATAATAAATATTTGAAAATAAAAATTATAAAATCAACAGCTTATCACCATCAGACAGTTGGAGTAGTAGAAAGAAGTCATAGAACTTTAAACGAGTATATACGAGTAAACCGATTGGGACATATGGCTTCAATATTTCGTATATTGCTTCAACACGACCCCATCTACAGTACATAATTACTGTCCATATGACCATTTCGGTCGAACAAGTAATTTACCAAAACATTTTAATAAAGTACATAGCATAGAACCAATATATAACATAGATGATTACGATAAGGAGAGAGAGAAATATATGTTAGAAAAAGCATATGCTCGAGCAAGAAAACTGCTTGAAGCACGTAAAGAAAAAAATAAGGAAAAATACGACTTAAAAGTAAATGACATAGAGTTAGAAGTAGGAGATAAAGTTTTACTAAGAAATGAGGTAAATCATAGAAAGCATAGGAGATAATAACAATATTACGCTACTTACTAATAAAATTAAGAAACAAGTAGTTCATAAAGATAGATTAAAGAAATTTCATTCATGATTGATTTTAAACTTATATGTTTCTTAATCATTTATACAAAATTTTCCATACACTATGTATATTTTTATTTTCGCATTACAAAATCAACTTTTATATTAATAATACTATTGTTGTTCAAAAACAAAAATATTACAAAAAAAAAAATAATTTGCATTTAATAATTAAAATAACTTCACTAGGTTACGTTATTTTCAAAAGGGGGGATATGTAGTATGTGCCTATGCAATATTAAGAACAATTAAATAAAATAGCATACTAAAATATGGCAGCACACTGTTGCTATGTTTATGTTTATGCAAGCAGTAAAGCCCAGGGCGGATGTAACATGATCGCACACTTGAAGGCCACAAAGTATAAGTGCATGGTCAGCATTCCCACGCCGACCAAATGCATAATACATACGTACATACATAATATATTATATTATATTATATTATATTATATTATATTATATTATATTATATTATATTATATTATATTATATTATATTATATTATATTATATTATATTATATTATATTATATTATATTATATTATATTATATTATATTAGAGCTCGCTCTCCCGATAAGCCTAGATATATAAGATATACATAAGAACGGCGCTCCGCCGCTGGCGTACCCAGCAGCGCAGCTACGCGGATTAGCCTAAGACCAAATATATTCAAAACTGACAAATCAGACACTCTGACAACTAACTACAAAAAGGACTTGTGTTATTATTTGGAGCTTTCTTTACAATATCCATGATTGAAATTCAAAAGAGTGAAACAACGGAACAAAAGGAAAAAGTGGATGCCGAAGCCGTGCTTATTAGAAGGGAAGAAATAATTTGCCTCGAATTAGCAGCTACGGCTCGTGCGGACTTGGAGGTTGTAATGCCTATGATAGATGCTGCTGTAAAAGCATTAGATGCATGGAAGCTGTATTGATCTTACTTGGAAAAGAACCAACATGGGAAAGTGCTAAAAAATTTTTAAGTGAATCAACATTTTTGACCAACCTACAAAACTTTGATAGAGATCATATTTCCGATAAAACTCTTAAACGTATTGCAATCTATACAAAAAATCCTGAGTTAGAACCCGATAAAGTGGCTGTTGTGTCGCTTGCGTGCAAATCATTGATGCAATGGATAATAGCCATAGAAAATTACTGAAAAGTTTACCGAATAGTCGCGTATTAAAAAAATGTTGTTCATACAAAAATATATGTATATCTATCTCCAGCATATAATTCATTGAAACCATTAGCGGCATGGGCTAGAGACTTAATACATCGTGTAGGACATTTTAATAGTTGGGCAAAAACACTCCGCTCTCCAATATTATTTTGGCTTGCAGCTTATACGTTTCCAACCGGATTTGTTACAGCAGTATTACAAACATTAGCTCGAGCCACCAAAACACCAATTGATGAACTGTCTTGGGATTTCTATGTGTTTGTTGAAGAAGATACTGCCGCAGCTCGTATAATAAGAGAAGGAGGAGGTGTTTACATTCGAAGCTTGTTTTATACTGCCGCAGCTCGTATAATAAGAGAAGGAGGAGGTGTTTACATTCGAAGCTTGTTTTTGGAGGGTGCCGGATGGTTGAGGAAAAACCAATGCCTTCAGAATCCACTTCCGATGGAACTAATTTGTCCATTACCAGTAATACACTTTAAACCGGTAGAAAACCTAAAAAAACGATGTCGTGGTGTTTACCAGTGCCCCGCATATTACTATCCCGTTAGGTCAGGATCATTTGTAATAGCCGTGGACTTAAAGTCTGGTAATGAAAAGGCTGACTACTGGATAAAGCGAGGTAGCAAACTAATAATAAAGTAACTGGTTTATTTAATAAATTTTGAAAAATACTTGTTGAAGCGTGTAGGGGGATGTACGGAGACAGCATGACTTCAGTTCCGCATCCACCATATTATTGCCTTCGATTATTATTATTAATATTAAGTAGGTTTCTATGTGTATTGCGACCCAGTAGGCGTTATTGTACTACCCCTTCATGACTCAAAGATCTCCCTGAAGTCCAATGCACTGTATAAAAGCCAGAATTTTATTGGGTTTCAGGGCTGCTGTAGTATGTGCCTATGCAATATTAAGAACAATTAAATAAAATAGCATATTAACATATGGCAGCACTTTGTTGCTATGTTTATGTTTATGTCTATGCACGCAGTTAGACCCAGGGCGGATGTAACATGATCGCCCACTCGAAGGCCACAAAGTATAATAATTAAATGGAACCTTCAAAACTAAGGAAGAATCTGAGTGAGTGGAGTTCTATTGAGTATGGGAAAACACCGTGGCGGTTTAAAAACTAAGCTGAATAAACGTATAGCCCACGTAAGGTGGCTAATATACGGTCAGCAAACGGCACCGGTTTGGTCGAAAGCTCTAAAGCTACAAGAAAAGCTAGACCACTTGCTGCAATATCAGCACGAATTAAAAACCCAAAAACTCGAGAAAACTCACTCAGATAATATCAAAAATATACCAAAAATTAATGAAGTTCGTAAATACAAGGCATGTCCAGCACCGGCACCACCACTAACTAAACCAAAGAAGTCCTGCCCCCCTGGCTGCGAAGGAATCTGGAGTCCCCACTGCCTGGGGACTTGAGAGCGGCCATCGACGTCTTCAGCGGCCAAGCAACAGACAGCAGCGAGGGAGTGTCAGCGTGCCACCCCCGGCGACGCCCAGCTGACACCCAACAAATAGAAAGCAGCGAGGGAGTGTCAGCGTGCCACCCCCGGCGACGCCCAGCTGACACCAGATGAAAATAAGCAGCAGTATAACATTAAATAAATAAAATAGATATAAAATATATATAAGAAATTGTAAGAAATATTGTAAAACGGAGTATATGCCCTGTTAACCCAATATGGCCCGTGAAGCCATAGCTAGAATCAGGCAGGCAATAATGTAAAATACAATTTCTTTCTTTATTTTAACGAACATTGAAAACTTTTTATTCCAAATATAAATGTCTATAGAGACAAATGGAATAAGTAAAACTAAAGATATAAATATAGTAACGTAATTATGCCTTCCTCATAATTCACTTATACAAATGACCGACCGCAGTGGTCCGCCGCATCGATGCCTTGTTAAATAAACAAACATTTTCCGATATTGCGCACCCACTTTTAAATACCCCGATATTGCGCACCCACTTAAGCCGCGCATCCACTTAAGCCGAAATCAGAACCCAGCCATTAGGCAGGCACATAGCCACGTAGCACATAAGAATTCTTTTTCATATGTATGCACATAAGCATAAGTAAGAAGCGCTCTCGCGCAGATCAAGTAAACAACCCACTAACCCAGTACATCTAAGATTTTCTCACACCAACTGTTTCAGTCTTAAGCTGATATTCAATCAATAAAAACGCAAAGCGGATTCATTCGGAGTTTTTATTTATTTCGGCGTTGATCTTAGTTCAATTACGGATCATTTATTCGACTCAAATTAAAAACTATTTTACTGGCGCAGTCGGTAGGATACTAAAAAAGTATCCGAAAAAAAAAGAACCGCGAGTGGAAAATAAATTAACTTTTATAATCCGGTACTCGTAAACAATTACGCTTGTGATTTTCGTTACTTCAACTTGGATTATAAATCCATTTCGGTTGTCCTAATAAAGTGGAAGAAAACAAAGAAAATCCCCAGTTGAAATTCATCCCATAAGTCCAACGGCAGGCGAAAGAAACATTACAAATAATAAAAGTAAAAATTTTTAAATAAGCTAACAAATAAGCAAAAATCAAAATAATAAAAAAACTCCGGAAGAATAAAACGTAAAAAAACATAATAAACTCTATCTAAATAAAAACTAAAAGAAAATACAAAATGGAACAACCTAAGATTGCCGCACCACAACTCGTAACTCTAAACGAGAACAACCTAAGTGAAGCGAGAAGACAACTCAAAGACATTTTCCCATTTAATGGAGATCCATCAGCGCTTTATACGTTCATTAGTAGAGTGGATTACATCCTAGAGCTCTACCAAACTAACGACTTGCGACAACAACGCATTCTACTCGGAGCTGTGGAACGAAACATAGATGGACAAGTTATAAGATCATTGGGACTACCAAACATCGAGGACTGGTACACCTTGAGGTCAAGGTTAATTGCTGAATACAAGCCCCAAACGCCAAGTTACAAACTTTTGGAAAATTTCCGAGAAACACCATACAAAGGAAATTTACGAGCATTCTGCGAGGAAGCCGAAAGTAGGCGTCAACTCTTAATAGCTAAACTACATCTAGAAGGTAATAATACCGACCTCATCATTTATTTGCAAGCAATTAGGGAATCTATTAAGGCACTTGTTCGAAAATTACCAACTAATTTGTTCTGTATTTTGGCTCATCATGAAATTCCCGATTTAAGAACCTTAATAAACATAGCACAAAGTGAGGGGATTTACGAAGAACATGCAAATGTTTATATTAAGCAAAATTTCGAAAAAAATATTAAGACGAAAATTGAAAATAATACTTTCCATGCAAATACAAGTAAAATGAATCCAAACTTTCAAACTCACTATCAATTCAGATATCCATCATATCAACAACCATTACAGCCTTTTCCTAATCCATACCAGTATCGACCCATTCAACCACAATATCCATATCCAATATTCAACAGACCATCCATGAGACCTGGACAAAATCAATTTGGTGCAACTAGATTTGCAAACCCACAACCTAATTTTAATAGGAATCCATTTCCACAAACGCAACAAACTATAAGACAAATTATTAAACGTCCTAGACCAGCTGACAGCGATCAATCAAGAATGTCTGTCGACGAAGTTAGACTACAAGACGCACAAGAATATGGACCAACTGACCCAAACCGTAATCAACACTTTTATGAACAAGAAATTCTTGACTACAATCGATACCAAACCCAGGCTGACAGTAACCAATTTATAACGCCATCAGAATTAAATGAAAATATTTCTCAATCTAACGAGAATTTTCGGTTACCAGCCTCGGCCAACAACAATACATAGAAATAACACACAAAGGTCATAAATACAAATGCCTCATTGACACAGGATCGACCATTAACATGATGAGAGAAAATTTCTTTAGTCTCCCAATTCAAAACACTAAATGTAAAGTTTTTACATCTAACGGTGCCATAATACTAAACAAGTCTATTACCTTACCCATTAACAATACTTTTAACAGGCCTGAACAATTTTATCTACATGATTTCTCAAAAGATTATGATTTATTAATTGGCAGAAAATTACTTAGTAATGGACAATCCATTATAAATTATAAAAATTCCACCGTTTCAATTTATAATAAAGTATACCCATTAATTAATTCATACCCAAATAAAAATCATTCTTTTTACATTCAAAAACAAAAAATACCAATATCAGATGAGAAATTAATTCCAACTTTCATAAAAAAAATAGATTTTAAATTGTTTCGATTAAATCACCTAAATGAAGAGGAAAGTTCTAAATTAAAAATATTATTAAATAAATTTAAGAATCTTCAATATCAAGAAGGAGATCATTTAACATTCACTAATACAATAAAACACGTAATAAACACAACACACAATTCTCCTATTTATTCTAAGCAATATCCACTTGCTCATATGCATGAAATAGAAGTAGAAAATCAGGTACAAGAAATGCTTAGGCAAGGTTTAATTAGAGAAAGTAATTCACCATATAATAGTCCTACTTGGGTAGTATCAAAAAAACTCGACGCTTCAGGTGAACGGAAATACAGAGTTGTAAATGACTATAGAAAGTTGAACGAAATAACAATTCCAGATAGATATCCAATGCCAAACATAGATGAAATACTCGGTAAACTAGGACAGAGTCAATATTTTACAACAATAGATTTAGCGAAAGGCTTCCACCAAATAGAAATGGACCCAGACTCAATTCAGAAAACTGCATTCTCCACCAAGAGCGGACATTACGAATACGTTCGGATGCCATTTGGTCTCAGAAACGCACCCGCAACATTTCAAAGGTGCATGAATAACATTCTCCGACCACTGCTCTACAAGCATTGTTTAGTTTACTTAGATGACATAATTGTTTTCTCTTCATCGCTTGATGAACACCTTAATTCATTAAGATTGGTTTTTCAAAAATTGTCCGAAGCAAATTTAAAATTGCAATTAAACAAATGCGAATTCTTAAAAAAGGAAGCCAGTTTTCTTGGTCATATTGTAACTCCAAATGGAATTAAACCAAACCCTCTTAAAGTAAAATCTATAGTTTCATACCCAATTCCAACTAAAGTAAAAGAAATCAGAGCATTCCTAGGACTAACCGGTTATTACAGCAAATTTATCCCTAATTACGCTGACATAGCAAAACCTCTGACACAATGTCTAAAAAAAGGAATGAAAATAGACACAAAAAATCTAAATTATTTAGATGCATTTGAGAAACTAAAAGCCTTGATAATAAGCGAACCAATTTTACAACTCCCCGATTTTGAAAAAAAATTCGTACTTACTACAGATGCTAGTAACGTAGCCCTTGGTGCCGTTCTTTCTCAAAACGGTCATCCAATATCTTTCATCAGCAGAACACTAAACGAACATGAATTAAATTACAGTGCGATAGAAAAGGAATTACTCGCCATAGTATGGGCAACTAAAACTTTTCGCCACTACTTACTTGGAAGACAATTCGAAATAGCTAGCGACCACCAACCTCTTAGATGGATACATACATTAAAAGAACCAAATGCTAAACTCCAAAGATGGAGAACTAAATTGCAAGAATTTCAGTTTACTATCGACTATATTAAGGGCAAACAGAACGTAGTAGCTGATGCATTATCACGGATCAAAATTGAAGAGAATCATTATAGCAAAGTCACCCAACATAGTGCAGAGGAAGACAATAGTGAACTTATTCACTTAACAGAAAAACCAATAAACATTTTTAATAAACAAATCATATTCGTTAAAACAGATCAAAATAAAGTAGAAAAGTCAACCTATTTCGGTAAATCAATTACTACTATTTTGTATGATAAAATGACAAGAGAAAGAGCAAAACAATTTTTACTTGACCATTTCATTTACAAATACATTACCATGTATATTATGAGTGATGTAGATTTTGAACTTATACAAGCAGCACATAAAGAAATCATTAATACCAATTACACAAAGATTATTCGAAGTCTCATCTTATTAAAGAATGTACATTCATATGCAGAATTTAAAGAAATCATATTGCAATCACATGAAAAACTCTTGCACCCCGGTATCAAAAAAATGACAAAGTTATTTAAAGAAAGCTATTATTTTCCAAATTGTCAACCTCTAATTCAAAACATAATAAATGAATGCTACTTGTGTAACTTGACCAAGACAGAACACAGAAATACGAAAATGCCCTTCAAAATTACACCAAATCCTGAACACTGTCGAGATAAATTTGTAATAGACATCTATTCATCTGAAGGCAAACACTACATTAGTTGTATCGACGTTTACTCGAAATTCGCAACCCTTGAACAAATTAAAACAAAAGATTGGATAGAGTGTAGAAATGCATTAATGCGAATTTTTAATCAATTAGGTAAGCCCATATTATTAAAAGCAGATAGAGACGGCGCATTCTCCAGCTTAGCCCTTAAGCGATGGCTTGAAAGTGAGGAGATTGATTTACAACTTAACACAGCTAAAAACGGAGTAGCAGATATAGAAAGGTTACATAAAACAATAAACGAAAAAATTCGAATAATTAATTCATCTAACGATAAGGAAGCTAAACTAAGCAAAATTGAAACCATTCTCTACATATACAATCACAAAACTAAGCATGACACTACTGGACAGACCCCTGCTAACATTTTTCTTTACTCTGGTCGACCAATTTTAGACACTCAAAGAATTAAAGAGAGGCAAATAGAAAAAATAAATAGTAACAGGCAAGAATTTGATATAGACACTCGATTTAGAAAAGGTCCTCTACAGAAGGGAAAATTGGAAAACCCATTTAAAGCAAACAAAAATGTAGAACAAATAGACTCCGATCATTATAAAATCACAAATCGAAATAGAGTCACTCATTACTATAAAACACAGTTTAAGAAAAAGAAAACTTTTAATAAAGTCCCAATTTCACAGGAATCTGGCGTATAAATAATGATTGCATCGTAAACATAATTAAGCGTAAAAATCCAATTTGCAATTTTATTCAAATCCCAACAAAAGAAATGATTAAATATGTTGAGCCAAATATAATTTTAACATGGAATTTAACAGAAACTAGCATAGTAGAAAACTGTCAAAAATTGAATAACAATGTCAAGATAAAGGGAAACAAAATTATTACTGTAAATCAATGCAGAATTGAAATTGAAAACATTATCTTAAGTAAAAATTATTTTACCCCGGAAATAAACTTAACACCGTTATACGCACCACTGGATATAATTAAGATAAAGACGTTAAAACACGATGACGTTGTGAATCTAATAAACAAAAATAATACCATATTTTATATCATAGTAACACTTATTATTATTGTACTTATTATACTATACGGATTATCAAAATATGTAACCCAAAATCCATTTATAATTTTATATAGGAAAATAAGAAAACAATCGAAAACAAATCAAGAACAGCCTCAAGAAATAGAAATTGAACGAAATCCATTACCTCCCTTATTGTACCCAACAGCATCAGCCTATGCATAGGCTTCTCTTTAAGGGGAGGGAAGTAACGTAATTATGCCTTCCTCATAATTCACTTATACAAATGACCGACCGCAGTGGTCCGCCGCATCGATGCCTTGTTAAATAAACAAACATTTTCCGATATTGCGCACCCACTTTTAAATACCCCGATATTGCGCACCCACTTAAGCCGCGCATCCACTTAAGCCGAAATCAGAACCCAGCCATTAGGCAGGCACATAGCCACGTAGCACATAAGAATTCTTTTTCATATGTATGCACAAAAGCATAAGTAAGAAGCGCTCTCGCGCAGATCAAGTAAACAACCCACTAACCCAGTACATCTAAGATTTTCTCACACCAACTGTTTCAGTCTTAAGCTGATATTCAATCAATAAAAACGCAAAGCGGATTCATTCGGAGTTTTTATTTATTTCGGCGTTGATCTTAGTTCAATTACGGATCATTTATTCAACTCAAATTAACTATTTTACTATATATACAAAGAAGATTCACCAAAAAATTATAAAATTAGTATACCCAAAATGGGTCTAATAGAGACAAAAACTGTGGACTCTACAGCCAACGTAATAAATAAAGTAGAAGTCCAAAATGCAGACTTGTTCTGGATAACCATAATACTAATTGTAATCCCACTAATTATGGTATCCAATGCATTAATAAAAATATACAAAGTGCACAACAAGTGCCTCAAGAAACGATACCGTAGCACTGCTAACGGTATAGATAATATTTAAGAAAGATTTTGAAAAACTCAATCATGAATAAATTTGAAATTTGAAGGAATTGTTGAAAAAAAAATAATAAATAAAAATACAAACGTAATATTGACTTTTTCTAGATTAGAATTCAAAAAATACAAATGCATAAATTTGAAGATATGAGTATACCACAGCATGGACTGGGAAAAGCTTATTGATCAGATAAAAGAATCAAAAGAAAACTTGAGAAAATCTTATAAATGCTTAACGCAAAATAGACCAATACAAGCTGTAACGATAAAAAAAAAATGCCCAAAAATTGGTAAATAGTTACAATGAAGTCAGAGAACTAATACAACATAATAGAAAGAATTTGGACAGAAAACAGTGTGCTAAAGTTTCGGAAATACTGGTGGCAACAAGATTTGTTCTGGATAACCATAATACTAATTGTAATTGCACTAATTATGGTATCCAATGCATTAATAAAAATATACAAATTGCACAACAAGTGTCTTAAGAAACGATACCGTAGCACTGCTAACGGTTTAGATAATATTTAAGGAAGATTTTGAAGAAACTCAATTATGAATTGATTATTATGAATTTAATGTCAGGTTTTCATCAAATCGAACTGGATGAAGGCTCGAGAGATATAACATCTTTCTCAACCAGCAATGGCTCATATCGTTTCACGCGATTGCCTTTTGGCTTAAAAATAGCGCCTAATTCATTCCAAAGAATGATGACTATAGCATTCTCCGGAATAGAACCGTCTCAAGCATTCCTTTATATGGATGACTTAATAGTCATAGGTTGTTCCGAAAAACATATGCTTAAAAACCTCACTGAAGTTTTTGGTAAATGCAGGGAATACAACCTAAAGTTACATCCTGAAAAATGTTCATTTTTCATGCATGAAGTCACATTTCTGGGACACAAATGCACAGACAAAGGTATTTTGCCGGATGACAAAAAATATGATGTCATTCAGAACTACCCAGTTCCACATGATGCGGACAGCGCTAGACGTTTTGTAGCATTTTGCAATTACTACAGACGTTTTATCAAAAATTTCGCCGACTATTCGCGGCACATAACAAGATTATGTAAAAAGAATGTAGATTTTGTATGTGATGTAGATTTTGAACTTATACAAGCAGCACATAAAGAAATCATTAATACCAATTACACAAAGATTATTCGAAGTCTCATCTTATTAAAGAATGTACATTCATATGCAGAATTTAAAGAAATCATATTGCAATCACATGAAAAACTCTTGCACCCCGGTATCAAAAAAATGACAAAGTTATTTAAAGAAAGCTATTATTTTCCAAATTGTCAACCTCTAATTCAAAACATAATAAATGAATGCTACTTGTGTAACTTGACCAAGACAGAACACAGAAATACGAAAATGCCCTTCAAAATTACACCAAATCCTGAACACTTTCGAGATAAATTTGTAATAGACATCTATTCATCTGAAGGCAAACACTACATTAGTTGTATCGACGTTTACTCGAAATTCGCAACCCTTGAACAAATTAAAACAAAAGATTGGATAGAGTGTAGAAATGCATTAATGCGAATTTTTAATCAATTAGGTAAGCCCATATTATTAAAAGCAGATAGAGACGGCGCATTCTCCAGCTTAGCCCTTAAGCGATGGCTTGAAAGTGAGGAGATTGATTTACAACTTAACACAGCTAAAAACGGAGTAGCAGATATAGAAAGGTTACATAAAACAATAAACGAAAAAATTTGAATAATTAATTCATCTAACGATAAGGAAGCTAAACTAAGCAAAATTGAAACCATTCTCTACATATACAATCACAAAACTAAGCATGACACTACTGGACAGACCCCTGCTAACATTTTTCTTTACTCTGGTCGACCAATTTTAGACACTCAAAGAATTAAAGAGAGGCAAATAGAAAAAATAAATAGTAACAGGCAAGAATTTGATATAGACACTCGATTTAGAAAAGGTCCTCTACAGAAGGGAAAATTGGAAAACCCATTTAAAGCAAACAAAAATGTAGAACAAATAGACTCCGATCATTATAAAATCACAAATCGAAATAGAGTCACTCATTACTATAAAACACAGTTTAAGAAAAAGAAAACTTTTAATAAAGTCCCAATTTCACAGGAATCTGGCGTATAAATAATGATTGCATCGTAAACATAATTAAGCGTAAAAATCCAATTTGCAATTTTATTCAAATCCCAACAAAAGAAATGATTAAATATGTTGAGCCAAATATAATTTTAACATGGAATTTAACAGAAACTAGCATAGTAGAAAACTGTCAAAAATTTAATAACAATGTCAAGATAAAGGGAAACAAAATTATTACTGTAAATCAATGCAGAATTGAAATTGAAAACATTATCTTAAGTAAAAATTATTTTACCCCGGAAATAAACTTAACACCCTTATACGCACCACTGGATATAATTAAGATAAAGACGTTAAAACACGATGACGTTGTGAATCTAATAAACAAAAATAATACCATATTTTATATCATAGTAACACTTATTATTATTGTACTTATTATACTATACGGATTATCAAAATATGTAACCCAAAATCCATTTATAATTTTATATAGGAAAATAAGAAAACAATCGAAAACAAATCAAGAACAGCCTCAAGAAATAGAAATTGAACGAAATCCATTACCTCCCTTATTGTACCCAACAGCATCAGCCTATGCATAGGCTTCTCTTTAAGGGGAGGGAAGTAACGTAATTATGCCTTCCTCATAATTCACTTATACAAATGACCGACCGCAGTGGTCCGCCGCATCGATGC
This sequence comes from Drosophila sechellia, assembly GCF_004382195.2. Classification (NCBI taxonomy): domain Eukaryota; kingdom Metazoa; phylum Arthropoda; class Insecta; order Diptera; family Drosophilidae; genus Drosophila; species Drosophila sechellia. Next base: position 28,117 of record NW_022611434.1, read on the forward strand.
CTTGTTAAATAAACAAACATTTTCCGATATTGCGCACCCACTTTTAAATACCCCGATATTGCGCACCCACTTAAGCCGCGCATCCACTTAAGCCGAAATCAGAACCCAGCCATTAGGCAGGCACATAGCCACGTAGCACATAAGAATTCTTTTTCATATGTATGCACATAAGCATAAGTAAGAAGCGCTCTCGCGCAGATCAAGTAAACAACCCACTAACCCAGTACATCTAAGATTTTCTCACACCAACTGTTTCAGTCTTAAGCTGATATTCAATCAATAAAAACGCAAAGCGGATTCATTCGGAGTTTTTATTTATTTCGGCGTTGATCTTAGTTCAATTACGGATCATTTATTCGACTCAAATTAACTATTTTACTATATATACAAAGAAGATTCACCAAAAAATTATAAAATTAGTATACCCAAAATGGGTCTAATAGAGACAAAAACTGTGGACTCTACAGCCAACGTAATAAATAAAGTAGAAGTCCAAAATGCAGACTTGTTCTGGATAACCATAATACTAATTGTAATCCCACTAATTATGGTATCCAATGCATTAATAAAAATATACAAAGTGCACAACAAGTGCCTCAAGAAACGATACCGTAGCACTGCTAACGGTATAGATAATATTTAAGAAAGATTTTGAAAAACTCAATCATGAATAAATTTGAAATTTGAAGGAATTGTTGAAAAAAAAATAATAAATAAAAATACAAACGTAATATTGACTTTTTCTAGATTAGAATTCAAAAAATACAAATGCATAAATTTGAAGATATGAGTATACCACAGCATGGACTGGGAAAAGCTTATTGATCAGATAAAAGAATCAAAAGAAAACTTCAGAAAATCTTATAAATGCTGAACGCAAAATAGACCAATACAAGCTGTAACGATAAAAAAAAATGCCCAAAAATTGGTAAATAGTTACAATGAAGTCAGAGAACTAATACAACATAATAGAAAGAATTTGGACAGAAAACAGTGTGCTAAAGTTTCGGAAATACTGGTGGCAACAAGATTTGTTCTGGATAACCATAATACTAATTGTAATTGCACTAATTATGGTATCCAATGCATTAATAAAAATATACAAATTGCACAACAAGTGTCTTAAGAAACGATACCGTAGCACTGCTAACGGTTTAGATAATATTTAAGGAAGATTTTGAAGAAACTCAATTATGAATTGATTATTATGAATTTAATGTCAGGTTTTCATCAAATCGAACTGGATGAAGGCTCGAGAGATATAACATCTTTCTCAACCAGCAATGGCTCATATCGTTTCACGCGATTGCCTTTTGGCTTAAAAATAGCGCCTAATTCATTCCAAAGAATGATGACTATAGCATTCTCCGGAATAGAACCGTCTCAAGCATTCCTTTATATGGATGACTTAATAGTCATAGGTTGTTCCGAAAAACATATGCTTAAAAACCTCACTGAAGTTTTTGGTAAATGCAGGGAATACAACCTAAAGTTACATCCTGAAAAATGTTCATTTTTCATGCATGAAGTCACATTTCTGGGACACAAATGCACAGACAAAGGTATTTTGCCGGATGACAAAAAATATGATGTCATTCAGAACTACCCAGTTCCACATGATGCGGACAGCGCTAGACGTTTTGTAGCATTTTGCAATTACTACAGACGTTTTATCAAAAATTTCGTCGACTATTCGCGGCACATAACAAGATTATGTAAAAGAATGTTCCACTCGAGTGGACAGATGAATGTCAAAATGCATTCATAAATTTAAAATCTCAGCTAATTAACCCAACACTCTTGCAGTACCCAGACTTCAGCAAAGAATTTTGCATAACAACAGATGCAAGCAAGCAAGCGTGTGGCGGAGTTTTAACTCAAAACCATAATGGCCACCAACTCCCAGTTGCTAATGCATCAAGAGCTTTTACGAAAGGTGAAAGCAATAAGAGTACTACAGAACAAGAGTTAGAAGCAATTCATTGGGCAATAGTACATTTTAGACCATACATTTACGGAAAACACTTCACTGTGAAAACAGACCATAGACCATTGACATATTTATTCTCGATGGTGAACCCCAGTTCTAAATTAACAATAATAAGGCTTGAATTAGAGGAATATAATTTACGGTAGAGTATCTAAAGGGCAAAGACAATCATGTAGCTGATGCGTTATCAAGAATAACCATCAAAGAGCTAAAAGAAATAACTGGAAATATATTAAAAGTCACTACAAGATTTCAACGTAGACAAAAATCCTGCGCAGGAAAAGAACAATTGGATTTGCACAAACAAACTAAAGAAATAGCTTCAGAGCCCAACGTATACGAAGTCATAACAAATGACGAGGAACGAAAAGTAGTGACATTGCAATTGAATGACACGATATGTTTATTTAAACATGGAAAGAAAATCATTGCAAGATATGATGTTGGTGATCTTTATACTAATGGAATTCTTGATTTAGATCAAATTTTCCAAAGGCATGAATTGCAAGCCGGTATATATGATATCAGCCAAATCAAAATGGCACCGTGGAATAAAATCTTTGAACTCGTTTCAATAGATGAATTTAAAAATATGTGCAAAAGTAGCGCTACTTATCCCGGTGACCCAAATAAATAATGAAAAAGAAAAAGAAGCTATATTGTCTACACTACCTTGGCCAAGGTCAAAAGACATTACTACTGGAAAAATATGAGTAAATACATAAAAGAGTACGTAAGAAAATGTCAAAAATGCCAAAAAGCAAAAAACAACAAAGCATATAAAGACCCCAGTCACTTTCATATGTGATTTAACCAAGTACTTAGTTGCCATACCAATAGCAAATAAAAGCGCAAAAACAGTCGCAAAAGCTATATTTGAATCTTTTATTCTAAAGTACGGTCCAATGAAGACGTTCAAACCGGACATGGGAACAGAGTATAAGAATTCAATAATTACTGACCTATGTAAATATTTGAAAATAAAAATTATAACATCAACAGCTCATCACCACCAGACAGTTGGAGTAGTAGAAAGAAGTCATAGAACTTTAAACGAGTATATACGATCCTACATATCGGCGGACAAAACCGATTGGGACATATGGCTTCAATATTTCGTATACTGCTTCAACACGACCACATCTATAGTACATAATTACTGTCCATATGAATTAGTTTTCGGTCGAACAAGTAATTTACCAAAACATTTTAATAAACTACATAGCATAGAACCAATATATAACATAGATAGTTTTAAAGTTTTAAAAACTAAGCTGAATAAACGTATAGCCCACGTAAGGTGGCTAATATACGGTCAGCAAACGCCACCGGTTTGGTCGAAAGTTCTAAAGCTACATGCAGAGCTAGACCACTTGCTGCAATATCAGCAATAATTAAAGACCCAAAAACTCACTCAGATAATATTAAAAATATACCCAAAACTAATGAAGTTCCAAAATACAAGGCATGTCCAGCACCAGCACTAACAAACCCGAAGAAGTCCTGCCCTCCTGGCTGCGAAGGAATCTGGAGTCCTCACTGCCTGGGGACTTGTGAGCAGCTATCAACATCGTCAGCGGCCAAGCAATAGACAGCAGCGAGGGAGTGTCAGCGTGCCACCCCCGGCGACGCCCAGGTGACACCTGATGAGCATCATCAGCAGCAGAACATTAAATAAATAACAATAAATATAAAATATATATGTAAGATTGTTTATTATTATTAATTTAATTATTAGTTTAATTCTAAATGCGGTAATTATATAAAGTATTCTTAGTTTGTGACCGAACGACTGCTGCTGAGAACTCGACTGACTGCTACGCTGACTTCCACCCAACTCCACTGCTGCCTTGCGATCGTTCCTTCGATGACTGATTGTCGATAACTTCCATTTCCGACAATCATGTTGCTGCTCAACAGCGCTGCCAACCGGGTTGTTGCCAGCCTTCAGCCTTACTCCATGTTACATTCGGCCCTCCTGATCATCATCATCCGACCCGGATGACAATAGGTCTGCATTTTCGGCTATGTACTTCCACAACTTCATGTTGTCACAGCTGGTGGATGTGACATTGGGTCCTTCGACGTTTGCTGCTTTTTTAACGTCATATCTGCCATTGTCTTTGACTCCTGTGACTTCGTATGGACCTAAATACCCGCTTGCCATCTTGCGGCCAGCTACAAATTGGGTCCTTTTAATTGCAACCAGATCACCTGCTTTGTATTTGTATTCAGCTCGGCGCTTTTTGTCGTAATTGCGCTTGTAGTCCTTCTGCGCCTGCTCGATGTTGCGTTTTACCAGCTGTCTCATCTCATAGCGGTCCTCGTTGAATTGACAGACCACTTCTTCTTGGAGCAGTTCCAGTAACCGATCCTCAACTCGGGTGTACATCTTGGTGCCAAACATGACCTCAAATGGTGACAGCTTCAGTGATGAATGCACGTGACAGTTGATCGCCTTTTGTACCTCAGGCACATATTTGTACCACTTCGACGGTTCGTCTGAAGACAGCTTTGATATTATTGCCAAAATTAAACGATTTACTCGTTCTATCTGGCCGTTGCCTCTGGCCACTCCAGTAGTTGTGCAGACGTGTTCCACGTTATGGCTGCTCATAAATTGTTCGAACGCACCACTCGTAAAGGCCGTTCCTTTGTCGCTAACAATTCGCTTAGGGAAACCAAAAATGTTTGACCAGTCGGTCAGCCTCTTGACCACTTCTTCCTGTCCGGTTGATTTGGTTGGGAATAACCAGACAAACTTTGAAAACGCATCGACTGTTGCCAGAATGTATTTATACTGTTTGGCCGATGAATCCATTGGCCCCAAATGATCGATGTGTAGTGTGTGCAACGGTGCGTCTCCTTTATCTATGCAATTTAGATATCCCTCCTGCTTTCCCAACTTTTTGCTGTGGATGATACATTTTATACAGTTAGAAATTAGCTTTTTTACCTTGTATTCCAAATGAGGAATAAAAAATTGCTGCTGTATGCTATGCATCGTCTTTTGCAACGACGAATGGCCCACTTCATGTGCGCTTTGAATCACCTCCCTCTCCATTAGTGCAGGGACAACCAGTAGTTCATTGCCATTGACCATACTATACAACAGGCCACCTTTTAGCTTGTAGGGTTGGAATAGACGATCTTTTAGAATTTCCAGGATTGCTCTAATTGAATCATCGTTCTGCTGCGACTTTTTAATACGTGCTGTCAACTCGGATGTTATCATCATGCATGCTTGGGGATGGCGGCTTAAAAAATCAACGTGTCTCATTCTTTCTCCTGCACGATGTTCGGGTTGAAAATTAAAATCCTGCATATAGAGAATCCATGGGCCAACTTCTCTTGGGACATCTGCTTTTTTTGTTGTCTGTTTAAATGCGACACAGTCCGTGACGAGCTTGAAAGGGACTCCCAATAAATAGTGTCTGAACTTTTTCAGAGCTAAGTATGCGGCTTTTACTTCAAGGTAGTAACTATGACGATTTGATTCGGCTTTTGTAGTTTTTCTGCTCCAAAAGCAGACTGGGTGAAAACTGCCTTCGAACTTCTGCAATAAAACGGCTCCTAACCCGTCCTTAGAGGCATCTGTATGAAGTTCGGTTTCTGCTTCTCGTGAGTAGATCCTCAATACTGGTTCGTTTACCAGAATCTCTTTCAGCTTATTCACCGACTGCTGCTCTACTGGTCCAATGTTGAAAATGGCATCTTTTTTTAATAGGTCCGTCAGTGGTCTCGCAATTTGGGCGTATCCAGGTATGAATTTTCTGAAGAATCCTGTGAGACCCAGAAATCCTTGAACGGCTTTTACATTCTGAGGTGTTCCAAAGGAATTCACTGCTGATGTTTTCTCTTTTCCAGGGCATATTTGTCCACCTTCGATAATATGTCCCAGGAAATGAATTCGCCTCTGCATAAAGTTGCACTTCTTCCATTTTATTTTTAGACCAAATTCTGCAGCTCTCTTAAGTACCATTTCCGTCTTTTCCATGCATTCTTCTGGGGTAGCGGCATATACAATTATGTCATCCATATATAGCTGCATTATATTGGAATTAATTAGTTCTTGAAAAATAAATTGAACGAACCGTATAAACGCTGCTGGGGAATTCTTAAAACCAAAGGGCGCTTTGTTAAACTCGAATAAGCCTTCTCGGGTAACAAATGCTGTGTACGGCTTGCTGGCTTCTTCTACGGCCACATGAAAAAATCCGTTCTGTAAGTCCATGGTTGTAAACCATTTGGCACTCTGCAGTTTTTCAAGCACCTCCTCCATTATGGGTACCGGAAAACAATCCATCAGAACCATGGTGTTCAATTTTCTATAGTCCACGCAAACGCGTAGGGTACCATCCTTTTTCTTGACAACGACTATGCGACTGGCAACATTTGATGTAGATTTACGGACGATTGACTGCTCGACCCATTCCTCTACCTGCTTCTTTACAGCTATAGCTTCTTCTTCAGATAGTCGGGTGTGTCCATGGCGAAAGGGTTTAATCACGCCATCAGGAATAATTTTGAGTTCGACTGGACATTGCTGCGTTCAACGTCTTCTCGGTATTGTGGTGCAACTGTAAAAGAAGATTCTTCACAAATATTAAACATTTGGGAATACTCAACCGCTTGTTTTTTATCTGCTTCCAGGTCAAGAAAAGTATAGCCTTCTGCACTACAGATAAGACGAAACTTGCTGATAAAATCGTGTCCCACTATTCCATCGCAACTGAATTTAGAATCGTGGACGACTAAAACGTTGTGGCTTGCTTCCACCTGGTCGGTCTTGATTAATGCTCTGAAGCATCCAATCGGCTGTGTTGAGGCATTTCCCAAACCTCGCAATACTGTTGCAGTGCGGTTTAAATCAACATCTTTCATCTTCTTGAATATAGCTTCTTTAATTATGGTCACATCTGATCCTGTGTCCACCAGACAGTTGATGATAATCCCATTTATGATTACTGGCTTTGTTCGTGCACTATCAACGTGAATGCGCATGCTGTTTACTTTTTCCGGACACTTGCTTGAGATATGGCCCTCTTGATTACAGCTGAAACATTTGGTAGGAAGTGTACAATCCTTTCGTTTGTGTTCCCTCGAACCACAGTTGAAGCAGTGATCTGCTTTTACACCTTGTGTAATTTGCTTTGGTTTTGGTTGAATATTCGGCTTGTCAACAATATTCAGACTCTCGTAGATTTCGAATTCTTGCTTTAATTCCTTAAGAGTTTTACAACGGAGCATAGCACCCTTATACTCCTTTTTAATGTCGAGGCCGTTTACGATATGAGTTATCAAAGCAACTGTTTCAACTTCACCTAAGGCTGCTATTTTCTTCATTTGTAACAAATAGTCGTGTAGAGTCTCCTCCCTCTTCTTCTTCCTGTCTTGCAACTTTTTGTGAATAACGGCGCTATTATAGCTGCCTGAAAATTCTTCAATTAGTAACTCTTTGAGTTCAGTGTATCCACTGACACATTCAGATTCTAAGAAAAGTTCTGCTGATCCAATCATCTTACTTCTGGCTTGAACATATTTTTGTTTCTCCGAAAGTTCATATGCCTCGGCATTTTTCTCAAAAATTTCAAACCATTTTTTAATAGGAATTGATTTGCCATCACAGTCACTTACAACTTTTTCAAATTTTTCTGCAGCGATAATTACTTGCCCCTCTTGTTTAGATTTTGCCAACATGCTCTGGGTTAGAGTATTCATCATTTGTTCAAATTTCTCTTCGACTTTAGCACTAGCGTCTTTATTCTGCTTCTTTGCCTCTGCTTCTCCTACAGGCGCCAACTTTTGATCTTCTTCGTTCATTTTTTCTTTTCTGCTTTCGTCCTCGCTTTCGTTCTCTAGAATTGCTTGTATTTGGTCGGTGTTAAGTTTTTTATTTGTAGGTGGTGTACGTGTGAACATTCCGCGACAAGGCACTAACACCAGCAAACAACGACAATGTTCTAACGGCGCGACGGTAGTCGATTTTGCAGACGGCGCCACCGGTTAAAAGACAAATTTTGATTTTCGTTAGAAACGAATTTCACCACCTTTGCAATTTAATTGTTTTAAATTCCACAACAGCAAAACGACTTGAGTCTGTATGAGTTCAACCGATTTTTTCAACTTTCAATGCAGTAGACGTAGCCATAACTTTACAACTTTAAAGACTAAATCCACGCACACGACAATTTCAACTTTATCAGTTCTCTCTAGCAGCTTTCCCGACTTTTACCGACTTGTGTTCAAACAAAATCTGTACAACTGATTTTTCCAACTTTAAATGCAATAGATATAGCCACAACTTTACAACTTTTAAAGACTATATCCACGCACACAACAATGTCTTTTTTCTTTAAACAACTGCACCTTCATATAACCGATTTAGGACTGGACGAGCCCCCATGTAAGATTGTTTATTATTATTAATTTAATTATTAGTTTAATTCTAAATGCGGTAATTATATAAAGTATTCTTAGTTTGTGACCGAACGACTGCTGCTGAGAACTCGACTGACTGCTACGCTGACTTCCACCCAACTCCACTGCTGCCTTGCGATCGTTCCTTCGATGACTGATTGTCGATAACTTCCATTTCCGACAATCATGTTGCTGCTCAACAGCGCTGCCAACCGGGTTGTTGCCAGCCTTCAGCCTTACTCCATGTTACATATATATAAGAAAATTGTAAGAAATATTGTAAAACGGAGCATATACTACTATGCCCTGTTAAACCAATATGGCCAGTGGAGCCATAGCTAGGCAGGCAGGCAATAATGTAAAATAAAATTTTTTTTTTTTTCTTTCGAACATTGGCAAAAATTTTAGAAATAAATAATTCCAAATATAAATGTCTATAGAGACAAATGGAATAGGTAAAACTAAAAATATAAAGAAGATTCTCTACCAAAATATAATATTAGTATACCCAAAATGGGTCTAATAGACACTAAAACTGTGGACTCTACAGCCAATTTTATAAATAAAGAGTAAGTCCAAAATGCAGATTTGTTTTGGATAACCATAATACTAATTGTAATTGCACTAATTATGGTATCCAATGCATTAATAAAAATATACAAATTGCACAACAAGTGTCTTAAGAAACGATACCGTAGCACTGCTAACGGGTTAGATAATATTTAAGGAAGATTTTGAAGAAACTCAATTATGAATGAAAATATGAAAAAAAAAATTTTTTTGAAGAAAAAATAATAAATAAAAATATAAACGTAATATTGAATTTATCTAGATTAGAACCTAAAAATATAAATGCCTAAATTTGAAAGTATGAGTATACCACAGCATGGACTGGGAAAATATATTCAAAACTGACAAATCAGACACTCTGAAGACAGACAGACACTCTGGCAGAACCATTTCTGGCAACTAAAAATACAAAAAAGAATTCAATAAACCTAAGTCAACCTGACGGCTGCAACTAACTACAAAAAGGACTTGTGTTATTATTTGGAGCTTTCTTTACAATATCCATGATTGAAATTCAAAAGAGTGTAACAACGGAACAAAAGGAAAAAGTGGATGCCGAAGCCGTGCTTATTAGAAGGGAAGAAATAATTTGCCTCGAATTAGCAGCTACGGCTCGTGCGGACTTGGAGGTTGTAATGCCTATGATAGATGCTGCTGTAAAAGCATTAGATGCATGGAAGCTGTATTGATCTTACTTGGAAAAGAACCAACATGGGAAAGTGCTAAAAAATTTTTAAGTGAATCAACATTTTTGACCAACCTACAAAACTTTGATAGAGATCATATTTCCGATAAAACTCTTAAACGTATTGCAATCTATACAAAAAATCCTGAGTTAGAACCCGATAAAGTGGCTGTTGTGTCGCTTGCGTGCAAATCATTGATGCAATGGATAATAGCCATAGAAAATTACTGAAAAGTTTACCGAATAGTCGCGTATTAAAAAAATGTTGTTCATACAAAAATATATGTATATCTATCTCCAGCATATAATTCATTGAAACCATTAGCGGCATGGGCTAGAGACTTAATACATCGTGTAGGACATTTTAATAGTTGGGCAAAAACACTCCGCTCTCCAATATTATTTTGGCTTGCAGCTTATACGTTTCCAACCGGATTTGTTACAGCAGTATTACAAACATTAGCTCGAGCCACCAAAACACCAATTGATGAACTGTCTTGGGATTTCTATGTGTTTGTTGAAGAAGATACTGCCGCAGCTCGTATAATAAGAGAAGGAGGAGGTGTTTACATTCGAAGCTTGTTTTATACTGCCGCAGCTCGTATAATAAGAGAAGGAGGAGGTGTTTACATTCGAAGCTTGTTTTTGAAGGGTGCCGGATGGTTGAGGAAAAACCAATGCCTTCAGAATCCACTTCCGATGGAACTAATTTGTCCATTACCAGTAATACACTTTAAACCGGTAGAAAACCTAAAAAAACGATGTCGTGGTGTTTACCAGTGCCCCGCATATTACTATCCCGTTAGGTCAGGATCATTTGTAATAGCCGTGGACTTAAAGTCTGGTAATGAAAAGGCTGACTACTGGATAAAGCGAGGTAGCAAACTAATAATAAAGTAACTGGTTTATTTAATAAATTTTGAAAAATACTTGTTGAAGCGTGTAGGGGGATGTACGGAGACAGCATGACTTCAGTTCCGCATCCACCATATTATTGCCTTCGATTATTATTATTAATATTAAGTAGGTTTCTATGTGTATTGCGACCCAGTAGGCGTTATTGTACTACCCCTTCATGACTCAAAGATCTCCCTGAAGTCCAATGCACTGTATAAAAGCCAGAATTTTATTGGGTTTCAGGACTGCTGTAGTACGTGTCTATGCAATATTAAGAACTATTAAATAAAATAGCATATTAACATATGGCAGCACTTTGTTGCTATGTTTATGTTTATGTCTATGCACGCAGTTAGACCCAGGGCGGATGTAACATGATCGCCCACTCGAAGGCCACAAAGTATAATAATTAAATTAAGTAGAGTTCTATTGAGTATGGGAAAACACCGTGGCGGTTTAAAAACTAAGCTGAATAAACGTATAGCCCACGTAAGGTGGCTAATATACGGTCAGCAAACGGCACCGGTTTGGTCGAAAGCTCTAAAGCTACAAGAAGAGCTAGACCACTTGCTGCAATATCAGCACGAATTAAAAACCCAAAAACTCGAGAAAACTCACTCAGATAATATCAAAAATATACCAAAAATTAATGAAGTTCGAAAATACAAGGCATGTCCAGCACCGGCACCACCACTAACTAAACCAAAGAAGTCCTGCCCCCCTGGCTGCGAAGGAATCTGGAGTCCCCACTGCCTGGGGACTTGAGAGCGGCCATCGACGTCTTCAGCGGCCAGGCAACAGACAGCAGCGAGGGAGTGTCAGCGTGCCACCCCCGGCGACGCCCAGCTGACACCCAACAAATAGAAAGCAGCGAGGGAGTGTCAGCGTGCCACCCCCGGCGACGCCCAGCTGACACCAGATGAAAATAAGCAGCAGTATAACATTAAATAAATAAAATAGATATAAAATATATATAAGAAATTGTAAGAAATATTGTAAAACGGAGTATATGCCCTGTTAACCCAATATGGCCCGTGAAGCCATAGCTAGAATCAGGCAGGCAATAATGTAAAATACAATTTCTTTCTTTATTTTAACGAACATTGAAAACTTTTTATTCCAAATATAAATGTCTATAGAGACAAATGAATTAGTAAAACTAAAGATATAAATATATACAAAGAAGATTCACCAAAAAATTATAAAATTAGTATACCCAAAATGGGTCTAATAGAGACAAAAACTGTGGACTCTACAGCCAATGTAATAAATAAAGTAGAAGTCCAAAATGCAGACTTGTTCTGGATAACCATAATACTAATTGTAATCCCACTAATTATGGTATCCAATGCATTAATAAAAATATACAAAGTGCACAACAAGTGCCTCAAGAAACGATACCGTAGCACTGCTAACGGTATAGATAATATTTAAGAAAGATTTTGAAAAACTCAATCATGAATAAATTTGAAATTTGAAGGAATTGTTGAAAAAAAAATAATAAATAAAAATACAAACGTAATATTGACTTTTTCTAGATTAGAATTCAAAAAATACAAATGCATAAATTTGAAGATATGAGTATACCACAGCATGGACTGGGAAAAGCTTATTGATCAGATAAAAGAATCAAAAGAAAACTTCAGAAAATCTTATAAATGCTTAACGCAAAATAGACCAATACAAGCTGTAACGATAAAAAAAAAATGCCCAAAAATTGGTAAATAGTTACAATGAAGTCAGAGAACTAATACAACATAATAGAAAGAATTTGGACAGAAAACAGTGTGCAAAAGTTTCGGAAATACTGGTGGCAACAAGATTTGTTCTGGATAACCATAATACTAATTGTAATTGCACTAATTATGGTATCCAATGCATTAATAAAAATATACAAATTGCACAACAAGTGTCTTAAGAAACGATACCGTAGCACTGCTAACGGGTTAGATAATATTTAAGGAAGATTTTGAAGAAACTCAATTATGAATTGATTATTATGAATTTAATGTCAGGTTTTCATCAAATCGAACTGGATGAAGGCTCGAGAGATATAACATCTTTCTCAACCAGCAATGGCTCATATCGTTTCACGCGATTGCCATTTGGCTTAAAAATAGCGCCTAATTCATTCCAAAGAATGATGACTATATCATTCTCCGGAATAGATGGATGACTTAATAGTATAATAGTTAATAGTATATATGGATGACTTAATAGTCATAGGTTGTTCCGAAAAACATATGCTTAAAAACCTCACTGAAGTTTTTGGTAAATGCAGGGAATACAACCTAAAGTTACATCCTGAAAAATGTTCATTTTTCATGCATGAAGTCACATTTCTGGGACACAAATGCACAGACAAAGGTATTTTGCCGGGTGACAAAAAATATGATGTCATTCAGAACTACCCAGTTCCACATGATGCGGACAGCGCTAGACGTTTTGTAGCATTTTGCAATTACTACAGACGTTTTATCAAAAATTTCGCCGACTATTCGCGGCACATAACAAGATTATGTAAAAAGAATGTTCCACTCGAGTGGACAGATGAATGTCAAAATGCATTCATTAATTTAAAATCTCAGCTAATTAACCCAACACTCTTGCAGTACCCAGACTTCAGCAAAGAATTTTGCATAACAACAGATGCAAGCAAGCAAGCGTGTGGCGGAGTTTTAACTCAAAACCATAATGGCCACCAACTCCCAGTTGCTAATGCATCAAGAGCTTTTACGAAAGGTGAAAGCAATAAGAGTACTACAGAACAAGAGTTAGAAGCAATTCATTGGGCAATAGTACATTTTAGACCATACATTTACGGAAAACACTTCACTGTGAAAACAGACCATAGACCATTTACATATTTATTCTCGATGGTGAACCCCAGTTCTAAATTAACAATAATAAGGCTTGAATTAGAGGAATATAATTTTACGGTAGAGTATCTAAAGGGCAAAGACAATCATGTAGCTGATGCGTTATCAAGAATAACCATCAAAGAGCTAAAAGAAATAACTGGAAATATATTAAAAGTCACTACAAGATTTCAACGTAGACAAAAATCCTGCGCAGGAAAAGAACAATTGGATTTGCACAAACAAACTAAAGAAATAGCTTCAGAGCCCAACGTATACGAAGTCATAACAAATGACGAGTAACGAAAAGTAGTGACATTGCAATTGAATGACACGATATGTTTATTTAAACATGGAAAGAAAATCATTGCAAGATATGATGTTGGTGATCTTTATACTAATGGAATTCTTGATTTAGATCAAATTTTCCAAAGGCATGAATTGCAAGCCGGTATATATGATATCAGCCAAATCAAAATGGCACCGTGGAATAAAATCTTTGAACTCGTTTCAATAGATGAATTTAAAAATATGTGCAAAAGTAGCGCTACTTATCCCGGTGACCCAAATAAATAATGAAAAAGAAAAAGAAGCTATATTGTCTACACTACCTTGGCCAAGGTCAAAAGACATTACTACTGGAAAAATATGAGTAAATACATAAAAGAGTACGTAAGAAAATGTCAAAAATGCCAAAAAGCAAAAACAACAAAGCATATAAAGACCCCAATGACTATAACCGACACACCAGAACATGCTTTCGATAGAGTTGTCGTGGACACAATTGGTCCACTACCTAAGTCAGAAAATGTTAACGAGTACGCAGTCACTCTCATATGTGATTTAACCAATAGCAAATAAAAGCGCAAAAACAGTCGCAAAAGCTATATTTGAATCTTTTATTCTAAAGTACGGTCCAATGAAGACGTTCATAACGGACATGGGAACAGAGTATAAGAATTCAATAATTACTGACCTATGTAAATATTTGAAAATAAAAATTATAACATCAACAGCTCATCACCACCAGACAGTTGGAGTAGTAGAAAGAAGTCATAGAACTTTAAACGAGTATATACGATCCTACATATCGGCGGACAAAACCGATTGGGACATATGGCTTCAATATTTCGTATACTGCTTCAACACGACCACATCTATAGTACATAATTACTGTCCATATGAATTAGTTTTCGGTCGAACAAGTAATTTACCAAAACATTTTAATAAACTACATAGCATAGAACCAATATATAACATAGATGATTACGCTAAGGAGAGTAAATATAGGTTAGAAGTAGCATATGCTCGAGCAAGAAAACTACTTGAAGCACATAAAGTTTATGAAGGCAGTAAGGCCCAGGGCGGATGTAACATGATCGCACACTTGAAGGCCACAATATAAGATATACATAAGAACGCCGCTCCGCCGCTGGCGTACCCGGCAGCGCAGCTACGCGGATTAGCCTAAGACCAAATATATTCAAAACTGACAAATCAGACACTCTGAAGACGTTGAGCTGGCAGAACCATTTCTGCCAACTAAAGATACAAGAAAGAATTCAATAAACCTAAGTCAGCCTGACGGCTGCACTAACTACAAAAAGGACTTATGTTATTATTTAAAGCTTTCTTTACATGGCGACCGTGACAGTCGTCCAACGCTGGACGAATTGACTAAAGCTGTTAAAAACAAAAAAAGGAAAACTGGACTGGAAGAATACCCATCACCAAGGAATAATTAAATGGAATTTCCAAAACTAAGGAAAAATCGGAGTGAGTAGAGTTCTATTGAGTATGGGAAAACACCGTGGCGGTTTAAAAACTAAGCTGAATAAACGTATAGCCCACGTAAGGTGGCTAATATACGGTCAGCAAACGCCACCGGTTTGGTCGAAAGCTCTAAAGCTACATGCAGAGCTAGACCACATGCTGCAATATCAGCAATAATTAAAGACCCAAAAACTCACTCAGATAATATTAAAAATATACCCAAAACTAATGAAGTTCCAAAATACAAGGCATGTCCAGCACCAGCACCAGCACTAACAAACCCGAAGAAGTCCTGCCCTCCTGGCTGCGAAGGAATCTGGAGTCCTCACTGCCTGGGGACTTGTGAGCAGCTATCAACATCGTCAGCGGCCAAGCAATAGACAGCAGCGAGGGAGTGTCAGCGTGCCACCCCCGGCGACGCCCAGGTGACACCTGATGAGCATCATCAGCAGCAGAACATTAAATAAATAACAATAAATATAAAATATATATATAAGAAATATTGTAAAACGGAGAATATACTACTATGCCCTGTTAACCCAATATGGCCCGTGAAGCCATAGCTAGAATCAGGTAGGCAATAATGTAAAATAAAATTTTTTTTTTTTTCTTTCGAACATTTTAGAATTAAATAATTTTAGAAATAAATAATTCCAAATATAAATGGAATAGGTAAAACTAAAAATATAAAGAAGATTCTCTACCAAAATATAATATTAGTATACCCAAAATGGGTCTAATAGACACTAAAACTGTGGACTCTACAGCCAATTTTATAAATAAAGAGTAAGTCCAAAATGCAGATTTGTTTTGGATAACCATAATACTAATTGTAATTGCACTAATTATGGTATCCAATGCATTAATAAAAATATACAAATTGCACAACAAGTGTCTTAAGAAACGATACCGTAGCACTGCTAACGGGTTAGATAATATTTAAGGAAGATTTTGAAGAAACTCAATTATGAATGAAAATATGAAAAAAAAAATTTTTTTTGAAGAAAAAATAATAAATAAAAATATAAACGTAATATTGAATTTATCTAGATTAGAACCTAAAAATATAAATGCCTAAATTTGAAAGTATGAGTATACCACAGCATGGACTGGGAAAAGCTTATTGATAAAAGATTCAAAATGAAAATTTCAGAAAATCTTATAAATGCTTAACGTAAAACAGATCAATACAAGCTGTAAAAATAAATAAGAATGCCCAAACCTTGGTAAATAGTTATAATGAAGTCAGAGAACTGATCCAACAAAATAGAATGAATTTGGACAGCAAACAGTGTGCTAAAGTTTCGGAACTACTGGTGACATTAAGAGAAAAATTAATATTTATAAAAAATAAATTCAGCCTTCAGATAGAAATTCCGACAATATTAAACACTCCGCTAAGAACAAATTTAAATGAAGACAGCACTAACTCTGACGAAGAAAATAAGACTATAGTCAAAGAAGATATTAAAGAGGAAGATCTTCACGATCTAACTTTACCAGCAAAATTAATTATGAAGGACGAAGATAAAACAAATAAAATAAATTAACCATGGCAGAACAAGCAGCAGCCATTAGGTCGTACATTAAGGAAGTCGCTGGCGCAGTGCCAGAATTTGATGGGCAAAAGATCCATTTACAACGATTCATTAAGGCAATCAAATTGGCAGACTTAGCGAAGGGACCATTTGAAGACATTGCACATGAGGTCATTAAGTCAAAAATAGTTGGCACAATTTTAAACTCAGTTGACAATGGAACAACAATTCCAGCAATTATAAACAAATTGCAGAAAGTAGTTGTCGGTGAGACATCCGGTAATGTCAAAGCAAAGCTACCAACAGTTCAGCAAAGAGGTAAAACTTCAGTGCAAGTTACCGCTGAAGTTGATAGACTGAGAAAGCTATTAGAAGCTTCCTTTATCGATGAGGGTATACCTCTCGAACATGCCACTGGTCTAAGTACTAAAGAGGCAATTGACACAATGATAAATCGTGCTGAGCACGAAAGTATCAAACCTGGAAGCAGGGACTTGCACCACTATGGATGCAGCGATAAGCGCATACGTAAGAACAAGCGCAAGAGTTACCGGTGACATCAATAAAGTGATGTACTTTAGAGGTAACAGATCCAACAGAGGATACGGAAATGCCAATAGAGGTGGTAACCGAGGTAGAGGCTTCAATAACAATAGTAATAGAGGCAACTACAATAAACAATAACGGTTACCAAAAAAACCGTTACCAGAATAACGGTTACCAAAACCGTTATAATGGAAATAATAATAATAATTGCTATAATGACTATAACAGAGGCCGCAATCATGGAAATAGAGGCCGTAACAACAATCACAAAAAAATAACTAATACAAATAACTAACAAAATAAACATTCAAGGCATAAGCCAACAGAAAATTCAGTCGCGAGGAAAGACTTTTATTGAGATACAGACAGGTAAATACATTATCCCACACGACTTTCATTTAGTAGATAAAAATTTTCCCATACCGTGTGATGGAATAATAGGAATAGATTTCATTAAAAAATATAATTGACAAATCGATTTAAACCCAGAAGAAGATTGGTTTATAATTAGACCAAACAATTATAAATTTCCAATTTATATTCCCATAACATACAGCTCTGGTTTTAACACAACTTTATTACCAGCAAGATCCCAAGTTGTCCGAAGATTAATAGTATCATCCAAAGATGATAACATTTTAATTCCAAACCAGGAAATTCAAACTGGTATTTATGTTGCAAATACAATCGCAACATCAAGTAATACAGTTGTCCGAATTTTAAGAACGACAGATTCTGACCAGTTAGTCAATACGGACACTTTAAAATATGAGCCACTTTCGAACTATAATGTAGTTCAGGCAAATAGTGAAAACTGAAATAAAACTGTCTTATCTCAATTAAAGAAAAATTTCCCCGAATTGTTCAAATCACAATTAGAAAATATATGCAGCGAATATATAGATATATTTGCATTAGAATCAGAACCAATAACGGTTAATAATTTTTATAAACAACAGTTGAGATTAAAAGATGATGAGCCGGTATACACGAAAAATTATAGAAGTCCTCATAGTCAAGTAGAAGAAATGCAAGCCCAAGTTCAGAAATTAATAAAAGATAAAATAGTTTACATTTAGTACCTAAAAATTTAAGCCCAAATTCAGATAAAAAGAAATGGAGATTAGTAATAGACTATCGCCAAAATAATAAGAAACTTTTAGCTGACAAATTTCCACTACCGAGAATAGATGATATTTTGGACCAACTTGGTCGAGCAAAATATTTCTCCTGCCTTGATTTAATGTCAGGTTTTCATCAAATCGAACTGGATGAAGGCTCGAGAGATATAACATCCTTCTCAACCAACAATGGCTCATATCGTTTCAAGCGATTGCCATTTGGCTTAAAAATAGCGCCTAATTCATTCCAAAGAATGATGACTATAGAACCGTCTAAGGCATTCCTTTATATGGATGACTTAATAGTCATCGATTGTTCCGAAAAACATATGCTTAAAAACCTCACTGAAGTTTTTGGTAAATGCAGGGAATACAACCTAAAGTTAGATCCTGAAAAATGTTAATTTTTCATGCATGAAGTCACATTTTTGGGACATAAATGCACAGAAAAAGAAATTTTGCCGGATGACAAAAAAATATGATGTCATTTAGAACTACCCAGTTCCACATGATGCGGACAGCGCTAGACGTTTTGTAGCATTGCAATTACTACAGACGTTTTATCAAAAATTTCGCCGACTATTCGCGGCACATATCAAGATTATGTAAAAATAATGTTCCATTCGAGTGGACAGATGAATGTCAAAAAGCATTCATACATTTAAAATCTCAGCTAATTAACCCAACACTCTAGCAATACCCAGACTTCAGCAAAGAATTTTGCATAATAACAGATGCAAGCAAGCAAGCGTGTGGCGCAGTTTTAACTCAAAACCATAATGGCCACCAACTCCCAGTTGCTTATGCATCAAGAGCTTTTACGAAAGGTGAAAGCAATAAGAGTACAACAGAAGTTAGCAGCAATTCATTGGGCAATAGTACATTTAAGACCATACATTTACGGAAAACACTTCACTGTGAAAACAGACCATAGACCATTGACATATTTATTCTCGATGGTGAACCCCAGTTCTAAATTAACAAGAATAAGGCTTGAATTAGAGGAATATAATTTTACGGTAGAGTATCTAAAGGGCAAAGACAATCATGTAGCTGAAAGAAATAACTGGAAATATATTAAAAATTACTTCAAGATTTCAAAGTAGACAAAAATCCTGCGCAGGAAAAGAAAAATATGGGCAATAAAATATTAAAAAATTTAAAAGTAGCGCTACTTATCCCGGTGACCCAAATAAATAATGAAAAAGAAAAAGAAGCTATATTGTCTACACTACATGATGATCCAATACAAGGAGGTTATACAGGCATTATAAAAACCTTGGCCAAGGTCAAAAGTCATTACTACTGGAAAAATATGAGTAAATACATAAAAGAGTACGTAAGAAAATGTCAAAAATGCCAAAAAGCAAAAACAACTAAGCATATAAAGACCCCAATGACTATAACCGACACACCAGAACATGCTTTCGATAGAGTTGTCGTGGACACAATTGGTCCACTACCTAAGTCAGAAAATGTTAACGAGTACGCAGTCACTCTCATATGTGATTTAACCAAGTACTTAGTTGCCATACCAATAGCAAATAAAAGCGCAAAAACAGTCGCAAAAGCTATATTTGAATCTTTTATTCTAAAGTACGGTCCAATGAAGACGTTCATAACGGACATGGGAACAGAGTATAAGAATTCAATAATTACTGACCTATGTAAATATTTGAAAATAAAAATTATAACATCAACAGCTCATCACCACCAGACAGTTGGAGTAGTAGAAAGAAGTCATAGAACTTTAAACGAGTATATACGATCCTACATATCGGCGGACAAAACCGATTGGGACGTATGGCTTCAATATTTCGTATACTGCTTCAACACGACCCCATCTATAGTACATAATTACTGTCCATATGAATTAGTTTTCGGTTGAACAAGTAATTTACCAAAACATTTTATTAAACTACATAGCATAGAACCAGTTCTATTGAGTATGGGAAAACACCGTGGCGGGTTAAAAACTAAGCTGAATAAACGTATAGCCCACGTAAGGTGGCTAATATACGGTCAGCAAACGCCACCGGTTTGGTCGAAAGCTCTAAAGCTACATGCAGAGCTAGAACACTTGCTGCAATATCAGCAATAATTAAAGACCCAAAAACTCACTCAGATAATATTAAAATATACCCAAAACTAATGAAGGAATTCCAAAATACAAGGCATGTCCAGCACCAGCACCAGCACTAACAAAGCCGAAGAAGTGCTGCCCCCTGGCTGCGAAGGAATCTGGAGTCCTCACTGCCTGGGGACTTGTGAGCAGCTATCAACATCGTCAGCGGCCAACCAATAGACAGCAGCGAGGGAGTGTCAGCGTGCCACCCCCGGCGACGCCCAGCTGACACCTGATGAGTATCAGCAGCAGCAGAACATTAAATAAATAACAATAAATATAAAATATATATATATAAGAAAATTGTAAGAAATATTGTAAAACGGAGGATATACTACTATGCCCTGTTAAACCAATATGGCCCGTGAAGCCTTAGCTAGAATCAGGCAGGCAATAATGTAAAATAAAATTTTTTTTTTCTTTCGAACATTGGCAAAAATTTTAGAAATAAATAATTCCAAATATAAATGTCTATAGAGACAAATGGAATAAGTAAAACTAAAAATATAAAGAAGATTCTCTACCAAAATATAAAATTAGTATACCCAAAATGGGTCTAATAGACCCTAAAACTGTGGACTCTACAGCCAATTTTATAAATAAAGAGTAAGTCCAAAATGCAGATTTGTTTTGGATAACCATAATACTAATTGTAATTGCACTAATTATGGTATCCAATGCATTAATAAAAATATACAAATTGCACAACAAGTGTCTTAAGAAACGATACCGTAGCACTGCTAACGGGTTAGATAATATTTAAGAAAGATTTTGAAGAAACTCAATTATGAATGAAAATATGAAAAAAAAAATTTTTTTTTGAAGAAAAAATAATAAATAAAAATATAAACGTAATATTGAATTTATCTAGATTAGAACCTAAAAATATAAATGCCTAAATTTGAAAGTATGAGTATACCACAGCATGGACTGGGAAAAGCTTATTGATAAAAGATTCAAATGAAAATTTCAGAAAATCTTATAAATGCTTAACGTAAAACAGATCAATACAAGCTGTAACAATAAATAAGAATGCCCAAACCTTGGTAAATAGTTATAATGAAGTCAGAGAACTGATCCAACAAAATAGAATGAATTTGGACAGCAAACAGTGTGCTAAAGTTTCGGAACTACTGGTGACATTAAGAGAAAAATTAATATTTATAAAAAATAAATTCAGCCTTCAGATAGAAATTCCGACAATATTAAACACTCCGCTAAGAACAAATTTGAATGAAGACAGCACTAACTCTGACGAAGAAAATAAGACTATAGTCAAAGAAGATATTAAAGAGGAAGATCTTCACGATCTAACTTTACCAGCAAAATTAATTCTCAAGGACGAAGATAAAACAAATAAAATAAATTAACCATGGCAAAACAAGCAGCAGCCATTAGGTCGTACATTAAAGAAGTCGCTTGCGCAGTTCCAGAATTTGATGGGCAAAAGATCCATTTACAACGATTCATTAAGGCAATCAAATTGGTAGACTTAGCGAAGGGACCATTTGAAGACATTGCACATGAGGTCATTAAGTCAAAAATAGTTGGCACAATTTTGAACTCAGTTGACAATGGAACAACAATTCCAGCAATTATAAACAAATTGCAGAAAGTAGTTGTCGGTGAGACATCCGGTAATGTCAAAGCAAAGCTACCAACAGTTCAGCAAAGAGGTAAAACTTCAGTGCAAGTTACCGCTGAAGTTGATAGACTGAGAAAGCTATTAGAAGCTTCCTTTCTCGATGAGGGTATACCTCTCGAACATGCCACTGGTCTAAGTACTAAAGAGGCAATTGACACAATGATAAATCGTGCTGAGCACGAAAGTATCAAACCTGGAAGCAGGGACTTGCACCACTATGGATGCAGCGATAAGCGCATACGTAAGAACAAGCGCAAGAGTTACCGGTGACATCAATAAAGTGATGTACTTTAGAGGTAACAGATCCAACAGAGGATACGGAAATGCCAATAGAGGTGGTAACCGAGGTAGAGGCTTCAATAACAATAGTAATAGAGGCAACTACCATAACGGTTACCAAAAAAACCGTTACCAGAATAACGGTTACCAAAACCGCTATAATGGAAATAATAATAATAATTGCTATAATGACTATAACAGAGGCCGCAATCATGGAAATAGAGGCAAGATCCCAAGTTGTCCGAAGATTAATAGTATCATCCAAAGATGATAACATTTTAATTCCAAACCGGGAAACTCAAACTGGTATTTATGTTGCAAATACAATCGCAACATCAAGTAATACAGTTGTCCGAATTTTAAGAACGACAGATTCTGACCAGTTAGTCAATATGGACACTTTAAAATATGAGCCACTTTCGAATTATAATGTAGTTCAGGCAAATAGTGAAAACAGAAATAAAACTGTCTTATCTCAATTAAAGAAAAATTTCCCCGAATTGTTCAAATCACAATTAGAAAATATATGCAGCGAATATATAGATATATTTGCATTAGAATCAGAACCAATAACGGTTAATAATTTTTATAAACAACAGTTGAGATTAAAAGATGATGAGCCGGTATACACGAAAAATTATAGAAGCCCTCATAGTCAAGTAGAAGAAATGCAAGCCCAAGTTCAGAAATTAATAAAAGATAAAATAGTTTACATTTAGTACCTAAAAATTTAAGCCCAAATTCAGATAAAAAGAAATGGAGATTAGTAATAGACTATCGCCAAAATAATAAGAAACTTTTAGACAAATTTCCACTACCGAGAATAGATGATATTTTGGACCAACTTGGTCGAGCAAAATATTTCTCCTGCCTTGATTTAATGTCAGGTTTTCATCAAATCGAACTGGATGAAGGCTCGAGAGATATAACATCCTTCTCAACCAACAATGGCTCATATCGTTTCAAGCGATTGCCATTTGGCTTAAAAATAGCGCCTAATTCATTCCAAAGAATGATGACTGTAGCATTCTCCGGAATAGAACCGTCTAAGGCATTCCTTTATATGGATGACTTAATAGTCATCGATTGTTCCGAAAAACATATGCTTAAAAACCTCACTGAAGTTTTTGGTAAATGCAGGGAATACAACCTAAAGTTACATCCTGAAAAATGTTCATTTTTCATGCATGAAGTCACATTTTTGGGACATAAATGCACAGAAAAAGAAATTTTGCCGGATGACAAAAAAATATGATGTCATTTAGAACTACCCAGTTCCACATGATGCGGACAGCGCTAGACGTTTTGTAGCATTGCAATTACTACAGACGTTTTATCAAAAATTTCGCCGACTATTCGCGGCACATATCAAGATTATGTAAAAAGAATGTTCCATTCGAGTGGACAGATGAATGTCAAAAAGCATTCATACATTTAAAATCTCAGCTAATTAACCCAACACTCTTGCAATACCCAGACTTCAGCAAAGAATTTTTCATAATAACAGATGCAAGCAAGCAAGCGTGTGGCGCAGTTTTAACTCAAAACCATAATGGCCACCAACTCCCAGTTGCTTATGCATCAAGAGCTTTTACGAAAGGTGAAAGCAATAAGAGTACTACAGAACAAGAGTTAGAAGCAATTCATTGGGCAATAGTACATTTTAGACCATACATTTACGGAAAACACTTCACTGTGAAAACAGACCATAGACCATAGACATTGACATATTTATTCTCGATGGTGAACCCCAGTTCTAAATTAACAAGAATAAGGCTTGAATTAGAGGAATATAATTTTACGGTAGAGTATCTAAAGGGCAAAGACAATCATGTAGCTGAAAGAAATAACTGGAAATATATTAAAAATTACTTCAAGATTTCAAAGTAGACAAAAATCCTGCGCAGGAAAAAAAAAAAATGTGCAATAAAATATTAAAAAATTTAAAAGTAGCGCTACTTATCCCGGTGACCCAAATAAATAATGAAAAAGAAAAAGAAGCTATATTGTCTACACTACATGATGATCCAATACAAGGAGGTTATACAGGCATTATAAAAACCTTGGCCAAGGTCAAAAGTCATTACTACTGGAAAAATATGAGTAAATACATAAAAGAGTACGTAAGAAAATGTCAAAAATGCCAAAAAGCAAAAACAACAAAGCATATAAAGACCCCAATGACTATAACCGACACACCAGAACATGCTTTCGATAGAGTTGTCGTGGACACAATTGGTCCACTACCTAAGTCAGAAAATGTTAACGAGTACGCAGACACTCTCATATGTGATTTAAACAAGTACTTTGTTGCCATACCAATAGCAAATAAAAGCGCAAAAACAGTCGCAAAAGCTATATTTGAATCTTTTATTCTAAAGTACGGTCCAATGAAGACGTTCATAACGGACATGGGAACAGAGTATAAGAATTCAATAATTACTGACCTATGTAAATATTTGAAAATAAAAATTATAACATCAACAGCTCATCACCACCAGACAGTTGGAGTAGTAGAAAGAAGTCATAGAACTTTAAACGAGTATATACGATCCTACATATCGGCGGACAAAACCGATTGGGACGTATGGCTTCAATATTTCGTATACTGCTTCAACACGACCCCATCTATAGTACATAATTACTGTCCATATGAATTAGTTTTCGGTTGAACAAGTAATTTACCAAAACATTTTATTAAACTACATAGCATAGAACCAGTTCTATTGAGTATGGGAAAACACCGTGGCGGGTTAAAAACTAAGCTGAATAAACGTATAGCCCACGTAAGGTGGCTAATATACGGTCAGCAAACGCCACCGGTTTGGTCGAAAGCTCTAAAGCTACATGCAGAGCTAGACCACTTGCTGCAATATCAGCAATAATTAAAGACCCAAAAACTCACTCAGATAATATTAAAATATACCCAAAACTAATGAAGTTCCAAAATACAAGGCATGTCCAGCACCAGCACCAGCACTAACAAAGCCGAAGAAGTGCTGCCCCCCTGGCTGCGAAGGAATCTGGAGTCCTCACTGCCTGGGGACTTGTGAGCAGCTATCAACATCGTCAGCGGCCAACCAATAGACAGCAGCGAGGGAGTGTCAGCGTGCCACCCCCGGCGACGCCCAGCTGACACCTGATGAGTATCAGCAGCAGCAGAACATTAAATAAATAACAATAAATATAAAATATATATATATAAGAAAATTGTAAGAAATATTGTAAAACGGAGGATATACTACTATGCCCTGTTAAACCAATATGGCCCGTGAAGCCTTAGCTAGAATCAGGCAGGCAATAATGTAAAATAAAATTTTTTTTTTCTTTCGAACATTGGCAAAAATTTTAGAAATAAATAATTCCAAATATAAATGTCTATAGAGACAAATGGAATAAGTAAAACTAAAAATATAAAGAAGATTCTCTACCAAAATATAAAATTAGTATACCCAAAATGGGTCTAATAGACCCTAAAACTGTGGACTCTACAGCCAATTTTATAAATAAAGAGTAAGTCCAAAATGCAGATTTGTTTTGGATAACCATAATACTAATTGTAATTGCACTAATTATGGTATCCAATGCATTAATAAAAATATACAAATTGCACAACAAGTGTCTTAAGAAACGATACCGTAGCACTGCTAACGGGTTAGATAATATTTAAGGAAGATTTTGAAGAAACTCAATTATGAATGAAAATATGAAAAAAAAAATTTTTTTTTGAAGAAAAATAATAAATAAAAATATAAACGTAATATTGAATTTATCTAGATTAGAACCTAAAAATATAAATGCCTAAATTTGAAAGTATGAGTATACCACAGCATGGACTGGGAAAAGCTTATTGATAAAAGATTCAAATGAAAATTTCAGAAAATCTTATAAATGCTTAACGTAAAACAGATCAATACAAGCTGTAACAATAAATAAGAATGCCCAAACCTTGGTAAATAGTTATAATGAAGTCAGAGAACTGATCCAACAAAATAGAATGAATTTGGACAGCAAACAGTGTGCTAAAGTTTCGGAACTACTGGTGACATTAAGAGAAAAATTAATATTTATAAAAAATAAATTCAGCCTTCAGATAGAAATTCCGACAATATTAAACACTCCGCTAAGAACAAATTTGAATGAAGACATTCATTCTGACGAAGAAAATAAGACTATAGTCAAAGAAGATATTAAAGAGGAAGATCTTCACGATCTAACTTTACCAGCAAAATTAATTCTCAAGGACGAAGATAAAACAAATAAAATAAATTAACCATGGCAGAACAAGCAGCAGCCATTAGGTCGTACATTAAAGAAGTCGCTTGCGCAGTTCCAGAATTTGATGGGCAAAAGATCCATTTACAACGATTCATTAAGGCAATCAAATTGGTAGACTTAGCGAAGGGACCATTTGAAGACATTGCACATGAGGTCATTAAGTCAAAAATAGTTGGCACAATTTTGAACTCAGTTGACAATGGAACAACAATTCCAGCAATTATAAACAAATTGCAGAAAGTAGTTGTCGGTGAGACATCCGGTAATGTCAAAGCAAAGCTACCAACAGTTCAGCAAAGAGGTAAAACTTCAGTGCAAGTTACCGCTGAAGTTGATAGACTGAGAAAGCTATTAGAAGCTTCCTTTCTCGATGAGGGTATACCTCTCGAACATGCCACTGGTCTAAGTACTAAAGAGGCAATTGACACAATGATAAATCGTGCTGAGCACGAAAGTATCAAACCTGGAAGCAGGGACTTGCACCACTATGGATGCAGCGATAAGCGCATACGTAAGAACAAGCGCAAGAGTTACCGGTGACATCAATAAAGTGATGTACTTTAGAGGTAACAGATCCAACAGAGGATACGGAAATGCCAATAGAGGTGGTAACCGAGGTAGAGGCTTCAATAACAATAGTAATAGAGGCAACTACCATAACGGTTACCAAAAAAACCGTTACCAGAATAACGGTTACCAAAACCGCTATAATGGAAATAATAATAATAATTGCTATAATGACTATAACAGAGGCCGCAATCATGGAAATAGAGGCAAGATCCCAAGTTGTCCGAAGATTAATAGTATCATCCAAAGATGATAACATTTTAATTCCAAACCGGGAAACTCAAACTGGTATTTATGTTGCAAATACAATCGCAACATCAAGTAATACAGTTGTCCGAATTTTAAGAACGACAGATTCTGACCAGTTAGTCAATATGGACACTTTAAAATATGAGCCACTTTCGAACTATAATGTAGTTCAGGCAAATAGTGAAAACAGAAATAAAACTGTCTTATCTCAATTAAAGAAAAATTTCCCCGAATTGTTCAAATCACAATTAGAAAATATATGCAGCGAATATATAGATATATTTGCATTAGAATCAGAACCAATAACGGTTAATAATTTTTATAAACAACAGTTGAGATTAAAAGATGATGAGCCGGTATACACGAAAAATTATAGAAGTCCTCATAGTCAAGTAGAATAAATGCAAGCCCAAGTTCAGAAATTAATAAAAGATAAAATAGTTTACATTTAGTACCTAAAAATTCAAGCCCAAATTCAGATAAAAGAAATGGAGATTAGTAATAGACTATCGCCAAAATAATAAGAAACTTTTAGCTGACAAATTTCCACTACCGAGAATAGATGATATTTTGGACCAACTTGGTCGAGCAAAATATTTCTCCTGCCTTGATTTAATGTCAGGTTTTCATCAAATCGAACTGGATGAAGGCTCGAGAGATATAACATCCTTCTCAACCAACAATGGCTCATATCGTTTCAAGCGATTGCCATTTGGCTTAAAAATAGCGCCTAATTCATTCCAAAGAATGATGACTATAGCATTCTCCGGAATAGAACCGTCTAAGGCATTCCTTTATATGGATGACTTAATAGTCATCGATTGTTCCGAAAAACATATGCTTAAAAACCTCACTGAAGTTTTTGGTAAATGCAGGGAATACAACCTAAAGTTACATCCTGAAAAATGTTCATTTTTCATGCATGAAGTCACATTTTTGGGACATAAATGCACAGAAAAAGAAATTTTGCCGGATGACAAAAAAATATGATGTCATTTAGAACTACCCAGTTCCACATGATGCGGACAGCGCTAGACGTTTTGTAGCATTGCAATTACTACAGACGTTTTATCAAAAATTTCGCCGACTATTCGCGGCACATATCAAGATTATGTAAAAAGAATGTTCCATTCGAGTGGACAGATGAATGTCAAAAAGCATTCATACATTTAAAATCTCAGCTAATTAACACAACACTCTAGCAATACCCAGACTTCAGCAAAGAATTTTGCATAATAACAGATGCAAGCAAGCAAGCGTGTGGCGCAGTTTTAACTCAAAACCATAATGGCCACCAACTCCCAGTTGCTTATGCATCCAGAGCTTTTACGAAAGGTGAAAGCAATAAGAGTACAACAGAAGTTAGCAGCAATTCATTGGGCAATAGTACATTTTAGACCATACATTTACGGAAAACACTTCACTGTGAAAACAGACCATAGACCATTGACATATTTATTCTCGATGGTGAACCCCAGTTCTAAATTAACAAGAATAAGGCTTGAATTAGAGGAATATAATTTTACGGTAGAGTATCTAAAGGGCAAAGACAATCATGTAGCTGAAAGAAATAACTGGAAATATATTAAAAATTACTTCAAGATTTCAAAGTAGACAAAAATCCTGCGCAGGAAAAGAAAAATATGGGCAATAAAATATTAAAAAATTTAAAAGTAGCGCTACTTATCCCGGTGACCCAAATAAATAATGAAAAAGAAAAAGAAGCTATATTGTCTACACTACATGATGATCCAATAAAAGGAGGTTATACAGGCATTATAAAAACCTTGGCCAAGGTCAAAAGTCATTACTACTGGAAAAATATGAGTAAATACATAAAAGAGTACGTAAGAAAATGTCAAAAATGCCAAAAAGCAAAAACAACAAAGCATATAAAGACCCCAATGACTATAACCGACACACCAGAACATGCTTTCGATAGAGTTGTCGTGGACACAATTGGTCCACTACCTAAGTCAGAAAATGTTAACGAGTACGCAGTCACTCTCATATGTGATTTAACCAAGTACTTAGTTGCCATACCAATAGCAAATAAAAGCGCAAAAACAGTCGCAAAAGCTATATTTGAATCTTTTATTCTAAAGTACGGTCCAATGAAGACGTTCATAACGGACATGGGAACAGAGTATAAGAATTCAATAATTACTGACCTATGTAAATATTTGAATATAAAAATTATAACATCAACAGCTCATCACCACCAGACAGTTGGAGTAGTAGAAAGAAGTCATAGAACTTTAAACGAGTATATACGATCCTACATATCGGCGGACAAAACCGATTGGGCCGTATGGCTTCAATATTTCGTATACTGCTTCAACACGACCCCATCTATAGTACATAATTACTGTCCATATGAATTAGTTTTCGGTTGAACAAGTAGTAATTTACCAAAACATTTTATTAAACTACATAGCATAGAACCAGTTCTATTGAGTATGGGAAAACACCGTGGCGGTTTAAAAACTAAGCTGAATAAACGTATAGCCCACGTAAGGTGGCTAATATACGGTCAGCAAACGCCACCGGTTTGGTCGAAAGCTCTAAAGCTACATGTAGAGCTAGACCACTTGCTGCAATATCAGCAATAATTAAAGACCCAAAAACTCACTCAGATAATATTAAAATATACCCAAAACTAATGAAGTTCCAAAATACAAGGCATGTCCAGCACCAGCACCAGCACTAACAAAGCCGAAGAAGTGCTGCCCCCCTGGCTGCGAAGGAATCTGGAGTCCTCACTGCCTGGGGACTTGTGAGCAGCTATCAACATCGTCAGCGGCCAAGCAATAGACAGCAGCGAGGGAGTGTCAGCGTGCCACCCCCGGCGACGCCCAGCTGACACCTGATGAGCATCAGCAGCAGCAGAACATTAAATAAATAACAATAAATATAAAAAATATATATAAGAAAATTGTAAGAAATATTGTAAAACGGAGAATATACTACTATGCCCTGTTAACCCAATATGGCCCGTGAAGCCATAGCTAGAATCAGGTAGGCAATAATGTAATATACAATTTTTTTTTTTTTCTTTCGAACATTGGCAAAAATTTTAGAAATAAATAATTCCAAATATAAATGTCTATAGAGACAAATGGAATAAGTAAAACTAAAAATATAAAGAAGATTCTCTACCAAAATATAAAATTAGTATACCCAAAATGGGTCTAATATACACTAAAACTGTGGACTCTACAGCCAATTTTATAAATAAAGAGTAAGTTCAAAATGCAGATTTGTTTTGGATAACCATAATACTAATTGTAATTGCACTAATTATGGTATCCAATGCATTAATAAAAATATACAAATTGCACAACAAGTGTCTTAAGAAACGATACCGTAGCACTGCTAACGGTTTAGATAATATTTAAGGAAGATTTTAAAGAAACTCAATTATGAATCAAAATATGAAAAAAAAAATTTTTTTTGAAGAAAAAATAATAAATAAAAATATAAACGTAATATTGAATTTATCTAGATTAGAACCTAAAAATATAAATGCCTAAATTTGAAAGTATGAGTATACCACAGCATGGACTGGGAAAAGCTTATTGATAAAAGATTCAAATGAAAATTTCAGAAAATCTTATAAATGCTTAACGTAAAACAGATCAATACAAGCTGTAACAATAAATAAGAATGCCCAAACATTGGTAAATAGTTATAATGAAGTCAAAGAACTAATCCAACAAAATAGAATGAATTTGGACAGCAAACAGTGTGCTAAAGTTTCGGAACTACTGGTGACATTAAGAGAAAAATTAATATTTATAAAAAATAAATTCAGCCTTCAGATAGAAATTCCGACAATATTAAACACTTCGCTAAGAACAAATTTGAATGAAGACAGCACTAACTCTGACGAAGAAAATAAGACTATAGTCAAAGAAGATATTAAAGAGGAAGATCTTCACGATCTAACTTTACCAGCAAAATTAATTCTGATGGACGAAGATAAAACAAATAAAATAAATTAACCATGGCAGAACAAACAGCAGCCATTAGGTCGTACATTAAAGAAGTCGCTTGCGCAGTGCCAGAATTTGATGGGCAAAAGATCCATTTACAACGATTCATTAAGGCAATCAAATTGGTAGACTTAGCGAAGGGACCATTTGAAGACATTGCACATGAGGTCATTAAGTCAAAAATAGTTGGCACAATTTTGAACTCAGTTGACAATGGAACAACAATTCCAGCAATTATAAACAAATTGCAGAAAGTAGTTGTCGGTGAGACATCCGGTAATGTCAAAGCAAAGCTATCAACAGTTCAGCAAAGAGGTAAAACTTCAGTGCAAGTTACCGCTGAAGTTGATAGACTGAGAAAGCTATTAGAAGCTTCCTTTATCGATGAGGGTATACCTCTCGAACATGCCACTGGTCTAAGTACTAAAGAGGCAATTGACACAATGATAAATCGTGCTGAGCACGAAAGTATCAAACCTGGAAGCAGGGACTTGCACCACTATGGATGCAGCGATAAGCGCATACGTAAGAACAAGCGCAAGAGTTACCGGTGACATCAATACAGTGATGTACTTTAGAGGTAACAGATCCAACAGAGGATACGGAAATGCCAATAGAGGTGTTAACCGAGGTAGAGGCTTCAATAACAATAGTAATAGAGGCAACTACCATAACGGTTACCAAAAAAACCGTTACCAGAATAACGGTTACCAAAACCGCTATAATGGAAATAATAATAATAATTGCTATAATGACTATAACAGAGGCCGCAATCATGGAAATAGAGGCCGTAACAACAATCAGAATAACTATAACGGAAATAATGCAAATGTACGAGTAATCCAAGATCAGGGAAACTCGCAACAGCCTTTAGGTACTCAGTAGAAGAAGATCGTAGAGTATACACCATCAATTATAATCTCAACATATTTTCTACATTCATTCATGCCGAAACAGGCGTAAAACTAGTTTTTCTTCTTGATACAGGTGCAGATATCTCTATTCTCAAAGAGAACTCTAACAAATTTTCTAATATTCAAATAACTAACAAAATAAACATTCAAGGCATAAGCCAACAGAAAATACAGTCGCGAGGACAGACTTTTATTGAGATACAGACAGGTAAATACATTATAACACACGACTTTCATTTAGTAGATAAAAATTTTCCCATACCGTGTGATAGAATAATAGGAATAGATTTCATTAAAAAATATAATTGACAAATCGATTTAAACCCAGAAGAAGATTGGTTTATAATTAGACCAAACAATTATAAATTTCCAATTTATATTCCCATAGGATACAGCTCTGGTATTAACACAACTTTATTACCAACAAGATCCCAAGTTGTCCGAAGATTAATAGTATTATCCAAAGATGATAACATTTTAATTCCAAACCAGGAAATTCAAACTGGTATTTATGTTGCAAATACAATCGCAAGATCAAGTAATACAGTTGTCCGAATTTTAAGAACGACAGATTCTGACCAGTTAATCAATATGGACACTTTAAAATATGAGCCACTTTCGAACTATAATGTAGTTCAGGCAAATAGTGAAAACAGAAATAAAACTGTCTTATCTCAATTAAAGAAAAATTTCCCCGAATTGTTCAAATCACAATTAGAAAATATATGCAGCGAATATATAGATATATTTGCATTAGAATCAGAACCAATAACGGTTAATAATTTTTATAAACAACAGTTGAGATTAAAAGATGATGAGCCGGTATACACGAAAAATTATAGAAGTCCTCATAGTCAAGTAGAATAAATGCAAGCCCAAGTTCAGAAATTAATAAAAGATAAAATAGTTTACATTTAGTACCTAAAAATTCAAGCCGAAATTCAGATAAAAAGAAATGGAGATTAGTAATAGACTATCGCCAAAATAATAAGAAACTTTTAGCTGACAAATTTCCACTACCGAGAATAGATGATATTTTGGACCAACTTGGTCGAGCAAAATATTTCTCCTGCCTTGATTTAATGTCAGGTTTTCATCAAATCGAACTGGATGAAGGCTCGAGAGATATAACATCCTTCTCAACCAACAATGGCTCATATCGTTTCAAGCGATTGCCATTTGGCTTAAAAATAGCGCCTAATTCATTCCAAAGAATGATGACTATAGAACCGTCTAAGGCATTCCTTTATATGGATGACTTAATAGTCATCGATTGTTCCGAAAAACATACCACCTTGATCAAAAAGTTCCCGGAATCACCACCGTGTGGCGCTTTCAGTCACCCGATTTTAGTTCTCTTTTTTTTTTTAGGTTGGCACAACCCTCATTGACATTCTATAAAATTTTCAGCTTGATAGTGTGACATTTGTAAAAGTGACGCCGTATTGAGTACATCTACGATTGTGCGTGTTCTCGATTTTGTACTATTTTGAAAATGGAATTGAATTTGCAACAACGAGTTTGTATTAAATTTTGTGTTAAAAACGGTTTCAATGGTGCGACGACATTGAAAATGTTAGAAAAAAGTTTCGGCAACGATACTCTGAAGAAAACAGTCGTCTATCAGTGGCACGAGCGTTTCAGAAGTGGCCGTGAGTCCGTGAACGACGATGAACGCAGTGGCAGACCATCGACATCGAAAACCGACGAAAACATCGACAAGATCAAAGACTGGATGATCGTAGACCGCAAATTGACCATTAGAGAGATGGCAGAGGAGTTAGACATTGCTTTTGGATCCGTTCAAGACATTTTGGTTAATGATTTGGGCCTCAGACGTGTCGCTGCAAAGCTGGTGCCGAAAGACCTGAATTTCGTGCAAAAAAGGAACCGCGTTGACATCGCAAAAGACATGATTTCTAAGGCCGAATCCGACCCAACATTCATTAAATGGATTATTACTGGAGACGAGACGTGGATTTATGAGTATGATACGCAATCAAGACATCAAGCGAGTGAATGGCGTGCACCGAATGAGCCGCGACCGAAAAAACCACGTCGTTTTCAGTCAAAAAAGAAGGCGATGCTCACAGTTTTCATGGATTACAAGGGTGTTGTGTATCATGAATTCCTTCCACAAGGCCAGACCGTCAACAAGGAGTATTATTTGGGCGATATGAGACGTTTGCGTGAAGCGATTCGCCAAAAAAGACCTGATTTGTGGGCAAACAACTCGTGGATCTTGCACCACGATAACGCACCGTCGCACAATGCCATCATTATCCGTGAACATTTGGCTAAAAACGGAACGAATACCATTCAACAACCACCGAATTCTCCTGACTTGGCTCCCTGCGACTTTTTCCTATTCGGTCGACTCAAGAAACCGCTCCGTGGAACACGTTTCAGCACCCGGGATGAAATCATGGAAAAATCCAAGATGGCTTTGATGGCCATACCGCAAATTGAATATGAAAAATGTTTCAAGGATTGGATCAAGCGCTGGCATAAGTGCGTTGCAGTCGATGGGGAGTACTTTGAAGGGGACAATATCGATTTTGATGTATAATCTTGTATTTTTAATTTTCTGAATAAATTCCGGGAACTTTTTGAGTAGTATGCTTAAAAACCTCACTGAAGTTTTTGGTAAATGCAGGGAATACAACCTAAAGTTAGATCCTGAAAAATGTTCATTTTTCATGCATGAAGTCACATTTTTGGGACATAAATGCACAGACAAAGGAATTTTGCCGGATGACAAAAAAATATGATGTCATTTAGAACTACCCAGTTCCACATGATTCGGACAGCGCTAGACGTTTTGTAGCATTTTGCAATTACTACAGACTTTTTATCAAAAATTTCGCCGACTATTCGCGGCACATAACAAGATTATGTAAAAAGAATGTTCCATTCGAGTGGACAGATGAATGTCAAAATGCATTCATACATTTAAAATCTCAGCTAATTAACCCAACACTCTTGCAGTACCCAGACTTCAGCAAAGAATTTTGCATAACAACAGATGCAAGCAAGCAAGCGTGTGGCGCAGTTTTAACTCAAAACCATAATGGCCACCAACTCCCAGTTGCTTATGCATCAAGAGCTTTTACGAAAGGTGAAAGCAATAAGAGTACTACAGAACAAGAGTTAGAAGCAATTCATTGGGCAATAGTACATTTTAGACCATACATTTACGGAAAACACTTGACTGTGAAAACAGACCATAGACCATAGACATTGACATATTTATTCTCGATGGTGAACCCCAGTTCTAAATTAACAAGAATAAGGCTTGAATTAGAGGAATATAATTTTACGGTAGAGTATCTAAAGGGCAAAGACAATCATGTAGCTGAAAGAAATAACTGGAAATATATTAAAAATTACTTCAAGATTTCAAAGTAGACAAAAATCTTGCGCAGGAAAAGAAAAATATGGGCAATAAAATATTAAAAAATTTAAAAGTAGCGCTACTTATCCCGGTGACCCAAATAAATAATGAGAAAGAAAAAGAAGCTATATTGTCTACACTACATGATGATCCAATACAAGGAGGGTTACAGGCATTAAAAAAACCTTGGCCAAGGTCAAAAGTCATTACTACTGGAAAAATATGAGTAAATACATAAAAGAGTACGTAAGAAAATGTCAAAAATGGCAAAAAGCAAAAACAACAAAGCATATAAAGACCCCAATGACTATAACCGACACACCAGAACATGCTTTCGATAGAGTTGTCGTGGACACAATTGGTCCACTACCTAAGTCAGAAAATGTTAACGAGTACGCAGTCACTCTCATATGTGATTTAACCAAGTACTTAGTTGCCATACCAATAGCAAATAAAAGCGCAAAAACAGTCGTAAAAGCTATATTTGAATCTTTTATTCTAAAGTACGGTCCAATGAAGACGTTCATAACGGACATGGGAACAGAGTATAAGAATTCAATAATTACTGACCTATGTAAATATTTGAAAATAAAAATTATAACATCAACAGCTTATCACCATCAGACAGTTGGAGTAGTAGAAAGAAGTCATAGAACTTTAAACGAGTATATACGATCCTACATATCGGCGGACAAAACCGATTGGGACATATGGCTTCAATATTTCGTATATTGCTTCAACACGACCCCATCTATAGTACATAATTACTGTCCATATGAATTAGTTTTCGGTCGAACAAGTAATTTACCAAAACATTTTAATAAAGTACATAGCATAGAACCAATATATAACATAGATGATTACGATAAGGAGAGTAAATATATGTTAGAAGTAGCATATGCTCGAGCAAGAAAACTGCTTGAAGCACATAAAGAAAAAAATAAGGAAAAATACGACTTAAAAGTAAATGACATAGAGTTAGAAGTAGGAGATAAAGCTTTACTAAGAAATGAGGTAAGTCATAGAAAGCATAGGAGATAATAACAATATTACGCTACTTACTAATAAAAATAAGAAACAAGTAGTTCATAAAGATAGATTAAAGAAATTTCATTCATGATTGATTTTAAACTTATATGTTTCTTAATCATTTATATAAAACTTTCCATACACTATGTATATTTTTATTTTCGCATTACAAAATCAACTTTTATATTAATAATACTATTGTTGTTCAAACAAAAACACAAAAAAAAAAATATTACAAAAAAAAAAAAAATTTGCATTTAATAATTAAAATAACTTCACTAGGTTACGTTATTTTTCAAAAGGGGGGATATGTAGTATGTGCCTATGCAATATTAAGAACAATTAAATAAAATAGCATACTAAAATATGGCAGCACACTGTTGCTATGTTTATGTTTATGCAAGCAGTAAAGCCCAGGGCGGATGTAACATGATCGCACACTTGAAGGCCACAAAGTATAAGTAAGACCAAATGCATAATACATACGTACATACATAGCTCGCTCTCCCGATAAGCCTAGATATATAAGATATACATAAGAACGGCGCACCGCCGCTGGCGTACCCAGCAGCGCAGCTACGCAGATTAGCCTAAGACCAAATATATTCAAAACTGACAAATCAGACACTCTGAAGACAGACAGACACTCTGGCAGAACCATTTCTGGCAACTAAAAATACAAAACAGAATTCAATAAACCTAAGTCAACCTGACGGCTGCAACTAACTACAAAAAGGACTTGTGTTATTATTTGGAGCTTTCTTTACAATATCCATGATTGAAATTCAAAAGAGTGAAACAACGGAACAAAAGGAAAAAGTGGATGCCGAAGCCGTGCTTATTAGAAGGGAAGAAATAATTTGCCTCGAATTAGCAGCTACGGCTCGTGCGGACTTGGAGGTTGTAATGCCTATGATAGATGCTGCTGTAAAAGCATTAGATGCATGGAAGCTGTATTGATCTTACTTGGAAAAGAACCAACATGGGAAAGTGCTAAAAAATTTTTAAGTGAATCAAAATTTTTGACCAACCTACAAAACTTTGATAGAGATCATATTTCCGATAAAACTCTTAAACGTATTGCAATCTATACAAAAAATCCTGAGTTAGAACCCGATAAAGTGGCTGTTGTGTCGCTTGCGTGCAAATCATTGATGCAATGGATAATAGCCATAGAAAATTACTGAAAAGTTTACCGAATAGTCGCGTATTAAAAAAATGTTGTTCATACAAAAATATATGTATATCTATCTCCAGCATATAATTCATTGAAACCATTAGCGGCATGGGCTAGAGACTTAATACATCGGGTAGGACATTTTAATAGTTGGGCAAAAACACTCCGCTTTCCAATATTATTTTGGCTTGCAGCTTATACGTTTCCAACCGGATTTGTTACAGCAGTATTACAAACATTAGCTCGAGCCACCAAAACACCAATTGATGAACTGTCTTGGGATTTCTATGTGTTTGTTGAAGAAGATACTGCCGCAGCTCGTATAATAAGAGAAGGAGGAGGTGTTTACATTCGAAGCTTGTTTTATACTGCCGCAGCTCGTATAATAAGAGAAGGAGGAGGTGTTTACATTCGAAGCTTGTTTTTGGAGGGTCCTGGATGGTTGAGGAAAAACCAATGCCTTCAGAATCCACTTC
Organism: Drosophila sechellia; assembly: GCF_004382195.2. Taxonomy (NCBI): domain Eukaryota; kingdom Metazoa; phylum Arthropoda; class Insecta; order Diptera; family Drosophilidae; genus Drosophila; species Drosophila sechellia. The sequence continues at coordinate 66,643 of NW_022611434.1, forward strand.
CGATGGAACTAATTTGTCCATTACCAGTAATACACTTTAAACCGGTAGAAACCCTAAAAAAACGATGTCGTGGTGTTTACCAGTGCCCCGCATATTACTATCCCGTAAGGTCAGGATCATTTGTAATAGCCGTGGACTTAAAGTCTGGTAATGAAAAGGCTGACTACTGGATAAAGCGAGGTAGCAAACTAATAATAAAGTAACTGGTTTATTTAATAAATTTTGAAAAATACTTGTTGAAGCGTGTAGGGGGATGTACGGAGACAGCATGACTTCAGTTCCGCATCCACCATATTATTGCCTTCGATTATTATTATTAATATTAAGTGGGTTTCTATGTGTACTGCGACCCAGTAGGCTTTATTGTACTGAGGTTCCCCACGATTTTCCAGCAATTTTCCTACACGTGAAAAGTGCTCTGGTGCACTATCAATTGTGTTATCGACAAAGGTTTTGAATCTAAGTTTGGAGTCGAGGGTTATTCTCTGTAGCTTGTACCTATTTGTGAATAGGCTCAACCCTACTTCCTTGCACCATTCGCTGGTCATGGTTAGACCCAGTTGAATGATATCGCAGAGTGTTTCCTTATATTTACTATAATGGCTATAATGACAATATCGGCATCATAGCCCTGGCAAAGTATACCTCTGCGGGTCAGTCTGTCCATCAGCTCGTCTACCAGCAAGCTCCACAAGAGAGGCGAGAGGACACCACCTTGGGGGCATCCCCTTGTGGTAGATACTGTGGACGACTGTCCTCCTATAGTGGCCATGGCTCGCCTAGATGCCAGTAGTGATTTGATCCATCTACTGGTTGTTGCATCTAGTCCTCTTCTTGCCAGGGATGCGTTGACCGCCTCATGAGAGGTATTGTCCAATGCACCCTGTATGTCTAAGAAGGCACTTCCTTATGAGTAAGTGGATCCTCAATAAGGCGTTCCAGGTGATATAGGGCAGTATCAGTTGATCTGCCCGCCCTTTAGGCATGCTGCGTCCGTTGCTCTACAAGCAAAGTGTTTCTAATGCTGACATCCACTAGCCAACGTTTTTAGCAAAAACGATGTCAAGCTGATAGGTCTGAACTACTTCGGATCAGTGATGTCTTTCTTTCGACCTTTTGGAATGAAGACCACTTTTGCTATACTCCAGGCAGTAGGTATGTGTCCTAAAGCTAGACTGCTGATCAGTATATTCCAGATCGGCACTGCGAGCTGACTTAGCGCTCGTTGTAGCAGGATTGGCTGAATGCCATCTGGACCAGGAGATTTGTAGGGCTGGAATGTACCAATTGCCCGTCTTAATCTCTCCGTTGTCACTATTGATTTTGCTTTGGTCCAATCAGTAGCAAACGGTCTATTTTGAGCCGTTACCGGGGTATTCCCATCCGTTTGAAGCGTGCTTCCCGGAAAGTGAGTTGCCAGTAGTAGCTCAAGTTTCTCCTTACTTCCTATAGTATAGGAGTTATCCTCCGTACGTAGTGCCTGATTTGATTCTGGCACTCCTTTGGAGATTGCTCTATGAAGTCTTGCGCCATCACATGTGTTTACTATTGCCTCACAGAAGGTTCTATAGTTCCTTCGTTTGGCTTTCCTGATCTCATGGTTATACATAGTCAGTTTATTCCGGTAGGCATCCCAGTTCCCTTCTCTTTTTGCTTTGTTAAAGAGACGCATGGTCGCTTTCCGTAACTTCTCCAATTGGTCGTTCCACCATGGAGCATCTTTTTCCCTCTTGGCTCGACCAAGGGAGCAGTTTTCTATAAACGCGTTAGTAAGACAAGAGTTAATATCTTCTACGGCGGCCTCCAGTTCTAGAGTGGTACGGAGTTTCTCGGTTACCCCAGAAGCTGGATTCCGCAGTAAGGAGGCATTGAACCCTTCCCAGTTCGTATTCCTGGGATTGCGCCTACGCTCGCTACATTCTAGATTTAGCCCTATGTTAAAACGAATAATTCTGTGATCTGACATTGACTCCTCAGGAGATACGTGTCAGTCGCTTATATGCGAAGCCACTGATCTGCTGGAAAGTGTAATGTTCAGAACCTGGTAAAAAACGTCGGAACATTGCCGACATTTAGGATTTCTAGATTGTTATTCAAGATAAATTCTAAGAGTGACTCACCCCATATCACGTGATGTGCATTTGCATCACATCCGATGATGATGGGTCAGTGTGTCCTCTTGCAGTATTCTGCCAGTGCAGTGATTTCGGGCGGTGGGCACGCCTCGTCACCGGCAAAGTACACCGATGCCACCAAAGTCTTTTTGGATGCTCCCACATCTTCTACCACGATCGGTACACAGTCCCGCGTGAGAAATTCTATAAGTATATAATTATTAATACTTCTACATGCCAGATTACCTTGGCGTTCTTCACGTACAGTCCTTTTATTCCCTGGTTATACCAGGGTTCCTGTACCAGGGCTAGCCCAAGACGTTGTTTGGTGAACATCCTTGCCAGCACAGTCGAGGCCGCCTTGGCGCGATGGATGTTCACCTGAGCTATCCCTGTACTTCCGACCATTAGATGATCGGCTCCATCGTCGGCGTTGCTGATCTGGAGATACCCAGATCACCATCCACCGGTATCGCTTCTTCCTTACTCAGCAGGTCTGGTTCCATGCCTAGCTCCTGAGAGGATAACGGGGTCTGATCCCCATCTCGATGATGGTCGCATCAAGATCCTCAGCTTATTGGGCTTCTCCTTCTCCGCGGAGACTGGTGGATTTCGAGGAGTCTCGACCTGTCTTGGGTCGGATTTCATCGCTTTAGCCTTCTTTAGACCACAAACTGAGATGTCTCCAAATCTGAAGCTCCGCTTGTGGTCCCTAGAGATAATCTTGGCGCAAGTGTTGTCATCAATGCCAAGGCTGAGGAGCGAGCCACCACCCTCATTCTTCCTTGATATGAGACGCCAGTTCTCAGTGTCCAAGTCATTTTGTTTCTTGATCAATTCCATGATCCACTTTGTTGTTTTGTCCCCTGTCCTGGGGCAGAAGATAGTGATGTTGTGCGACGATGGCAGGTTGTCGCCCATCCTTACCTCCAGGGAGACGCCGCTCCACTTACTGAGGCTGGGGACTGCTGATTGCAGACACTCAGCAGTGGTTGCGTTGCGGCAGTCCACTATCAGGTGGCCCACCCTGAAGTGGATTCCTCCAAACTTGATTGGAGAATCCCAACCGGAGAGGACTATTTCCTCCAGAAGTGCGTCCTCGAGCTGTGAGAGGTTCTCACTGCTGGGCATGACTTTGGGGTACCCCTCTGGTACGACCGCAACCTTAATGGGCCCAGTACCTCAGTTGCCTTTGCAGCCCTTGAGGTACTTGGGCCATCGAAATAAGCAGTCATTGGCCTGCTCTTCTCCACCTTCTGCCTCTTAGGCGTCTCCGTCGGAGGCGTCAGGTTGGTGTTTGCCCGCTTTGAAGCAGAGTTGGGCTTTTGCTCTAGCGGCTGCGGTGTCTTGGCCAGAGACAAAGCTTCTGCGGGTGACTTGACCTGCTGAAGGTAACCAAGTTACCACTTCGTTCTGGCCCCGCTCAGCCCCTTACGGTTAGGGTCATTCCGGGCCCCAGGCTGACCAAGTTGCGGTAATGGGTTTTTAGCCCGTCCCGCTTGGGCGGCTTAGACCACATTCGAGTGACTCGGTGTGTCTGCCCGATAATTCCCTCCCGCAACTGGGCGTGCTTGTGCCGTTGGCGCACTCCGTTTAGAATCATTTTTTGGTGTTAGCCCGGGCAGGCTAACTAGACCGGGCGGACGCTACTTGCCCGGACTCTCCGTTATCGACTGGGCTAGTTATTACACGGGCCCCATCCTTAGTCCGGCCCGGAGGTGTGGAAATTTTTGAGAGTTACCAGCTCCAGCCCAACTACGATTAGCCAGCACTCTTAGCAGAGACATGACGTAACTAAGAGCCTGTTTCCAGCCGCCCTCGCGTGGAGAGTGTGGATGCACTTCCAGTAGTGTGTCACAATTACGGCGCGTACCACCGTTGGTGGCGAGTTGATCCCCTAGTGATACCTACTGGCGTGGCGGCCAAATTGCCTTCGATTAAATTTGGTTGAAATATATGGGTAGATGTGTGTGAGATTTAACTTTGGGGTCTAGGATCAGTGTGCAGTAAGGTTAGTAGAGGTAAGTATTTTATGAGCTAGTATTTTTCTTAAGAATTTATAACGAAATATGGTCTGGTATCATTAACATATTGCTTGGATATTTATATTTGAAAATTTACGAATTTATTAAAATTAAGACCAAAATTGAATTAAATTTTATTTGCAGGCACCTCTAATGAAGGACCGATGCGCCGAATCGATCTAGGCCTCAGGAGTCATAGCTGGAAAGAAGTTACGGGTTTTGGCCTTGCAGGCGCAAGATGCGCGAAACTTGCAAAAATAAAAGCGCCAGTTATTTGCAGATTCAACTGAATTGATTTGAATCCGCCAATCGTCAGGTAGTTTGCAGATTCTTGGAAGCTACTGGAATCATTTGGCGGTGGAGTCTGCTGCTGGATCACACCTTTTGAAAATTTTGATACAAGCCGCTTAAAACTGCCACGCCCAAACTTTTGTAAAATGTTTTAATATTTTTCTTACAAAGTTGCGGTAAGTCTATGTGTAACGAACTATTTTTCTTAGTTCTACTCGCTACGAGTTGTAACGGCTATCGCAGAAAGTTTGTGTTCATCCCACCAAATTAATGATATGTGTGATTTTACTGCTGACTCCTTCCATGATCGCGTTGCTTCTGCTGTGTCCTTGAAAAAGGACTTCGTGCCGGCTCGAATGAGAATAGGATGTTATGGGTTCAGGGTGTATCGTCCGCGGGTTGAGACCACCTTTGATAAAAGGGGAATTTTTTTTTTTAAGTCTTGTGCATTGCCACCCTCCCCTGACCAATTGATACAACCGGTTTTTGTGACGTTCGGTATTTTATGCGGCCTTCGCGACCCTCAACTCCCTGCCTCATCGCATTTTGAGATGCCATTCCGCAGTCCCTAGAGGTTTTTTCAGGCCAGTGAAGCCGAAATTTTGGGTCTTCTGCCCAGAAATAGCTCAGCAAGGACTGCTGGTGGCGTCAGGAGTCTCAGTCGTGCGTATGATTTATGTGATTAAGCAATATTTATTCCCGGTTGCAGAGGATGCAAAATGCGCGTCGGGATCATTATCAACACGTGTGTGTCTAGCCTAATTATCGGGTCACTAAAATGTTACAGCATATGTACTCAGCTTTTTGTAGTTAGGGGCAATGACCTATTGCGATAAACCTTATAATGGATGTCATCAGGGATGAGAATTAAAAGGCAAATGACAATTTGCTAAAAATGACCAGTTCTCATCCCTGATGACATCCATTATCCTCAGAAAAGCTGAGTACATCCGCTGTAACATATAAAGTGAAGTGATGATTAGGCTGTGTGTTGATAATGACATCTCTTGACAAGATGACAGCAACTCTGCAGTCCATAAAACTACATAAAAATCTTTCGACTGTGAATGAAACATCGATGTAACAACACAAATGAGGCTAATATGGAAATTTGTAGTGAAGCAATCAAGTTTAAGATGACCTATTGCAACCAAGCTTATAATGGATGTCATCGACCAAATAGCCGAAGTCTCGTTCCTGGAAACAACAAACAATATGCTAAGTACTGGGGAAATAAACTTATTTAATTCAGCTGAGCTTGAACGCCCGGCAAAAAAAAATGGGGTTCTTCAAACAACTGAACAACTGTATTCATATTTTATTTTAAATGTGCGCGATTTTCTTCATATAGCACTTTGTTTTAGCCCAATCGGAAAAAATTTTAAAAGTTATATAAGGCAATATCAAGCTTTGTTAAGTTCAACAACACCAAACTGGTTCAGATTTTGGCCACAAGAAGCCCTTTTGGAAGTAGCTTCGCATTTCCTAATCGGATCTCCATTAAACTTAGTGTTTTCTGGAAAAGAGGACGAAAAACATCGAGAAAGTTTGGTTATAAGCACAGAAACCCACCTTCAACGTGATATTGCCTATGTTTTTTCAGTAATTCACTCAAGTGTTGCAAAAATGTCGGAAAATATGTATGTAGAAGTTAAGCGATATAACTATGTAACCTCACCAAATTATTTGCAGCTTGTAAGTGGGTTTAAAAAACTCCTAGAAAAAAAAAGATTAGAAGTATCAACTGCTTCAAATAGATTACGCAATGGGCTTTCAAAAATTTCTGAAACTCAGGAATAAGTATCCTTAATGTCTGACGAGCTTAAAGCTGGCTCTGAACAAGTTAAAATACTTGCTAGATAATATGAAGATTTTATATTGTAGTATGTGCCTATGCAATATTAAGAACAATTAATTAAAATAGCATACTAACATATGGCAGCACTTTGTTGCTATGTTTATGTTTATGTTTATGTTTATGCAAGCAGGGTTGTAACATGATCGCACACTTGAAGGCCACAATATAAGATATACATAAGAACAGAACAGATATACAGAACCATTTCTGCCAACTAAAAATACAAGAAAGAATTCAATAAACCTAAGTCAGCCTGACGGCTGCAACTAACTACAAAAAGGAATTGTGTTATTATTTGGAGCTTTCTTTACATGGCGACCGTGGCAGTCGTCCAACGCTGGATGAATTGACTAAAGCTGTTAAAAACAAAAAAAGGAAAACTGGACTGGAAGAAGACCCATCACCAAGGAATAATTAAATGGAATTTCCAAAACTAAGGAAAAATCTGAGTGAGTACAGTTCTATTGAGTATGGGAAAACACCGTGGCGGTTTAAAAACTAAGCTGAATAAACGTATATAGGTGGCTAATATACGGTCAGCAAACGCCACCGGTTTGGTCGAAAGCTCTAGAGCTACATGCAGAGCTAGACCACTTGCTGCAATATCAGCAATAATTAAAGACCCAAAAACTCACTCAGATAATATTAAAAATATACCCAAAACTAATGAAGTTCCAAAATACAAGGCATGTCCAGCACCAGCACTAACAAACCCGAAGAAGTCCTGCCCCCCTGGCTGCGAAGGAATCTGGAGTCCTCACTGCCTGGGGACTTGTGAGCAGCTATCAACATCGTCAGCGGCCAAGCAATAGACAGCAGCGAGGGAGTGTCAGCGTGCCACCCCCGGCGACGCCCAGGTGACACCTGATGAGCATCATCAGCAGCAGAACATTAAATAAATAACAATAAATATAAAATATATATATAAGAAAATTGTAAGAAATATTGTAAAACGGAGCATATACTACTATACCATGTTAACGCAATATGGCCCGTGAAGCCATAGCTAGAATCAGGCAGGCAATAATGTAAAATACAATTTTTTTTCAGATTTGCAGATTTGTTCTGGATAACCATAATACTAATTGTAATTGCACTAATTATGGTATCCAATGCATTAATAAAAATATACAAATTGCACAACAAGTGTCTTAAGAAACGATACCGTAGCACTGCTAACGGTTTAGATAATATTTAAGGAAGATTTTGAAGAAACTCAATTATGAATGAAAATATGAAAAAAAAAATTTTTTTTGAAGAAAAAATAATAAATAAAAATATAAACGTAATATTGAATTTATCTAGATTAGAACCTAAAAATATAAATGCCTAAATTTGAAAGTATGAGTATACCACAGCATGGACTGGGAAAAGCTTATTGATAAAAGATTCAAATGAAAATTTCAGAAAATCTTATAAATGCTTAACGTAAAACAGATCAATACAAGCTGTAACAATAAATAAGAATGCCCAAACCTTGGTAAATAGTTATAATGAAGTCAGAGAACTGATCCAACAAAATAGAATGAATTTGGACAGCAAACAGTGTGCTAAAGTTTCGGAACTACTGGTGACATTAAGAGAAAAATTAATATTTATAAAAAATAAATTCAGCCTCCAGATAGAAATTCCGACAATAGTAAACACTCCGCTAAGAACAAATTTGAATGAAGACAGCACTAACTCTGACGAAGAAAATAGGACTATAGTCAAAGAAGATATTAAAGAGGAAGATCTTCACGATCTAACTTTAACAGCAAAATTAATGCTGAAGGACGAAGATAAAACAAATAACGCAGCTGACTCCGAAAATAAATTAACCATGGCAGAACAAGCAGCAGCCATTAGGTCGTACATTAAGGAAGTCGCTGACAAAAATTCTAGCAATTATAAACAAATTGCAGAAAGTAGTTGCAAGTTACCGCTGAAGTTGATAGACTGAGAAAGCTATTAGAAGCTTCCTTTATCGATGAGGGTATACGTCTCGAACATGCCACTGGTCTAAGTACTAAAGATGCAATTGACACAATGATAAATCGTGCTGAGCACGAAACTGGAAGCAGGAACTTGCACCACTATGGATGCAGCAATAAGCGCATACGTAAGAACGAGCGCAAGAGTTACCGGTGACATCAATAAAGTGATGTACTTTAGAGGTAACAGATCCAACAGAGGATACGGAAATGCCAATAGAGGTGGTAAGCGAGGTAGAGGCTTCAATAACAATAGTAATAGAGGCAACTACAATAACGGTTACCAAAATAACGGTTACCAGAATAACGGTTACCAAAACCGCTATAATGGAAATAATAATAATAATTGCTATAATGACTATAACAGAGGCCGCAATCATGGAAATAGAGGCAAGATCCCAAGTTGTCCGAAGATTAATAGTATCATCCAAAGATGATAACATTTTAATTCCAAACCGGGAAACTCAAACTGGTATTTATGTTGCAAATACAATCGCAACATCAAGTAATACAGTTGTCCGAATTTTAAGAACGACAGATTCTGACCAGTTAGTCAATATGGACACTTTAAAATATGAGCCACTTTCGAACTATAATGTAGTTCAGGCAAATAGTGAAAACAGAAATAAAACTGTCTTATCTCAATTAAAGAAAAATTTCCCCGAATTGTTCAAATCACAATTAGAAAATATATGCAGCGAATATATAGATATATTTGCATTAGAACCAATAACGGTTAATAATTTTTATAAACAACAGTTGAGATTAAAAGATGATGAGCCGGTATACACGAAAAATTATAGAAGTCCTCATAATCAAGTAGAAGAAATGCAATCCCAAGTTCAGAAATTAATAAAATATAAAATAGTTTACATTTAGTACCTAAAAATTTAAGCCCAAATTCAGATAAAAAGAAATGGAGATTAGTAATAGACTATCGCCAAAATAATAAGAAACTTTTAGCTGACAAATTTCCACTACCGAGAATAGATGATATTTTGGACCAACTTGGTCGAGCAAAATATTTCTCCTGCCTTGATTTAATGTCAGGTTTTCATCAAATCGAAATGGATGAATGCTCGAGAGATATAAAATCCTTCTCAACCAACAATGGCTCATATCGTTTCAAGCGATTGCCATTTGGCTTAAAAATAGCGCCTAATTCATTCCAAAGTATGAAGACTATAGCATTCTCCGGAATAGAACCGTCTAAGGCATTCCTTTATATGGATGACTTAATAGTCATCGATTGTTCCGAAAAACATATGCTTAAAAACCTCACTGAAGTTTTTGGTAAATGCAGGGAATACAACCTAAAGTTACATCCTGAAAAATGTTCATTTTTCATGCATGAAGTCACATTTTTGGGACATAAATGCACAGACAAAGGAATTTTGCCGGATGACAAAAAAATATGATGTCATTTAGAACTACCCAGTTCCACATGATGCGGACAGCGCTAGACGTTTTGTAGCATTTTGCAATTACTACAGACGTTTTATCAAAAATTTCGCCGACTATTCGCGGCACATAACAAGATTATGTAAAAAGAATGTTCCATTCGAGTGGACAGATGAATGTCCAAAAGCATTCATACATTTAAAATCTCAGCTAATTAACCCAACACTCTTGCAGTACCCAGACTTCAGCAAAGAATTTTGCATAATAACAGACGCAAGCAAGCGTGTGGCGCAGTTTTAACTCAAAACCATAATGGCCACCAACTCCCAGTTGCTTATGCATCAAGAGCTTTTACGAAAGGTGAAAGCGATAAGAGTACAACAGAACAAGAGTTAGCAGCAATTCATTGGGCAATAGTACATTTTAGACCATACATTTACGGAAAACACTTCACTGTGAAAACAGACCATAGACCATTGACATATTTATTCTCGATGGTGAACCCCATTTCTAAATTAACAAGAATAAGGCTTGAATTAGAGGAATATAATTTTACGGTAGAGTATCTAAAGGGCAAAGACAATCATGTAGCTGAAAGAAATAACTGGAAATATATTAAAAATTACTTCAAGATTTCAAAGTAGACAAAAATCCTGCGCAGGAAAAGAAAAATATGGGCAATAAAATATTAAAAAATTTAAAAGTAGCGCTACTTATCCCGGTGACCCAAATAAATAATGAAAAAGAAAAAGAAGCTATATTGTCTACATTACATGACGATCCAATACAAGGAGGGCATACAGGCATTACAAAAACCTTGGCCAAGGTCAAAAGACATTATTACTGGAAAAATATGAGTAAAAACATAAAAGAGTACGTAAGAAAATGTCAAAAATGCCAAAAAGCAAAAACAACAAAGCATATAAAGACCCCAATGACTATAGCCGACACACCAGAACATGCTTTCGATAGAGTTGTCGTGGACACAATTGGTCCACTACCTAAGACAGAAAATGTTAACGAGTACGCAGTCACTCTCATATGTGATTTAACCAAGTACTTAGTTGCCATACCAATAGCAAATAAAAGCGCAAAAACAGTCGCAAAAGCTATATTTGAATCTTTTATTCTAAAGTACGGTCCAATGAAGACGTTCATAACGGACATGGGAACAGAGTATAAGAATTCAATAATTACTGACCTATGTAAATATTTGAAAATAAAAATTATAACATCAACAGCTCATCACCATCAGACAGTTGGAGTAGTAGAAAGAAGTCATAGAACTTTAAACGAGTATATACGATCCTACATATCGGAGGACAAAACCGATTGGGACGTATGGCTTCAATATTTCGTATACTGCTTCAACACGACCCCATCTATAGTACATAATTACTGTCCATATGAATTAGTTTTCGGTCGAACAAGTAATTTACCAAAACATTTTAATAAAGTACATAGCATAGAACCAATATATAACATAGATGATTACGATAAGGAGAGTAAATATATGTTAGAAGTAGCATATGCTCGAGCAAGAAAACTGCTTGAAGCACATAAAGAAAAAAATAAGGAAAAATACGACTTAAAAGTAAATGACATAGAGTTAGAAGTAGGAGATAAAGTTTTACTAAGAAATGAGGTAAGTCATAAATTAGACTTTAAATAATTTATTTAAATAATAACAATATTACGCTACTTACTAATAAAAATAAGAAACAAGTAGTTCATAAAGATAGATTAAAGAAATTTCATTCATGATTGATTTTAAACTTATATTTTTCTTAATCATTTATACAAAATTTTCCATACACTATGTATATTTTTATTTTCGCATTACAAAATCAACTTTTATATTAATAATACTATTGTTGTTCAAACAAAAACACAAAAAAAAAAAATATTACAAAAAAAAAAAAAAATTTGCATTTAATAATTAAAATAACTTCACTAGGTTACGTTATTTTTCAAAAGGGGGGATATGTAGTATGTGCATATGCAATATTAAGAACAATTAAATAAAATAGCATACTAAAATATGGCAGCACACTGTTGCTATAAGCCTAGATATATAAGATATACATAAGAACGCCGCTCCGCCGCTGGCGTACCCAGCAGCGCAGCTACGCGGATTAGCCAAAATATATTCAAAACTGACAAATCAGACACTCTGAAGACAGACAGACACTCTGGGAGAACCATTTCTGGCAACTAAAAATACAAAAAAGAATTCAATAAACCTAAGTCAACCTGACGGCTGCAACTAACTACAAAAAGGACTTGTGTTATTATTTGGAGCTTTCTTTACAATATCCATGATTGAAATTCAAAAGAGTGAAACAACGGAACAAAAGGAAAAAGTGGATGCCGAAGCCGTGCTTATTAGAAGGGAAGAAATAATTTGCCTCGAATTAGCAGCTACGGCTCGTGCGGACTTGGAGGTTGTAATGCCTATGATAGATGCTGCTGTAAAAGCATTAGATGCATGGAAGCTGTATTGATCTTACTTGGAAAAGAACCAACATGGGAAAGTGCTAAAAAATTTTTAAGTGAATCAACATTTTTGACCAACCTACAAAACTTTGATAGAGATCATATTTCCGATAAAACTCTTAAACGTATTGCAATCTATACAAAAAATCCTGAGTTAGAACCCGATAAAGTGGCTGTTGTCGCTTGCGTGCAAATCATTGATGCAATGGATAATAGCCATAAAAAATTACTGAAAAGTTTACCGAATAGTCGCTCCAAAGCAGGAAAAATTAGATAGTGCAATGAAGTCACTTGTCACAAAAAACTTGAAGAGCTACAAACTGTCATTGAAGAACTTTACCGCCAGCTGTAAGAAAAAACTAACCTGCTTAATGAATTGCGTGCCAAGGAAGAACGACTAAGAAAACAACTGGAGCGTGCCATTATTTTGGTAGAATCGATTTCTGGAGAGAGAGAAAGGTGGATTGAAACGGTAAATCAGTTGGACTTATCCTTTGAAAAACTTCCCGGTGACTGCTTGCTTTCTGTTGCGTTTATGTCATACTTAGGGGCTTTTGACACCAAATACCGAGAAGAATTAGTTGTAAAATGGTCTATATTAATTAAAGATCTTTAAATACCAGCAACTTTGGAGCTTAAGGTAACGTATTTTCTAGTCGATGCTGTTTCGATACGAGAATGGAATAGAAAAAAGAGAAAAAATATGGAGGAGCGTAATCAATTAATGATACTAGATTTTGGTATGGCGGATTACTTACGTCAGCTAGAACGAGCTCTAAAAGAAGGTTTGTCTGTATTGCTGCAAAACGTGGGGGAATACTTAGATCAAGCTTCAATCCAATTCTGCGCCAGAGCTTTACCATTCAAAGTGGAGAAAAGTTATTAAAATTTAATGGCAAATATATTTCATATAATAATTCGTTCAGATTTTACATAACGACAAAAATATCGAATCCAGATTACCCACCGGAAATCTTATCAAAAACCACAATTGTAAATTTTGCACTGAAGCAAGATGGGCTTGAAGCCCAACTACTAGGAATTATTGTTCGAAAAGAAAAACCCGCCTTAGAAGAACAAAAAGACGAACTGGAAATGACAATAGCTCGAAACAAACGGACACTAATTGATTTTGATAATGAGATTTTACGGCTACTTAATGAAAGTCAAGGTTCCTTATTAGATGACGACGAGTTATTCTCAACATTACAAAAATCCCGGCAGACATCAGTGCTAGTTAAGGGGTCTCTTAGCATTGCCGAGGTAACTGAAGTGGAAATCGATGCCGCCCGACAAAAATACAAACCAGCATCGGAACGCTCATCCATTTTATTCTTTGTTTTAATGGATATGTCTAAAATTGATCCAATGTATGTTTTTTCTCTGGCAGCTTATATATTATTATGCACACAGTCTATTGAACGAAGTCCTCATAATCAACTAATCCACGAACGAAAACAAAACATTAATGAATACCATTCCTATTCGGAATACCATTCCTATACCGAAATAACTGTCGTGGGCTTTTCGAGCGGCATAAGCTGCTTTTTTTAATTCATATGACTGCAAAGATTCTTTCAAATGCTGGAAAGGTTTTGGAAGAAGAGTATGATTTTATTCTGAAAGGAGGTATAGTATTAGATAAGCAAGCGCCCCATCCGGCACAATGTAAGTAACAATAATGAGATGTAAAAAATAATATCATATACTATTTCAGGGTGGATAAGTGAGCAAAACTGGGATAACAGAATTAGATAAAGTTTCTGGATTTCATGGGATAAAAGGTTATTTTGAGCAACATTACACGGCTTGGAATGGTAGTATTGTATGGTGGTATTGTTTAGGTTGGTATGCCACGACCTTCCCAGAACAAGAAGATCTCGTTGGTGAATGGAATGATAAACTTACAGATTTTCAAAAAAATTGTGTTTTACGTTCACTACGACCGGATAGAATTTCATTTTGTTTGACACAATTTATCATTACCAAACTTTGGCCGCGATATGTTGATCCGCCAGTTCTTGATCTCAAGGCAACTTTTGATGAATCTATTTCACAGACTCCCCTTATAATCGTTTTATCACCAGGTGTCGATCCAGCCCAATTACTCATATCTCAATAAGAATCAGGTAAAATGGCACAGCGAATGTACTCACTTAGCTTGGATCAAGGGCAAGCACCTATTGCAACAAAGCTTATAATGGATGGCATTAAGGATGGTAATTGGGTATTTTTAGCGAATTGTCATTTGTCTCTTAGTTGGATGCCTACTCTTGACAAGATGACAGCTACTCTGCAGTCCATAAAACTACATAAAAATCTTTCGACTGTGAATGAAACATCGATGTAACAACATAAACGAGGCTAATATGGAAATTTGTAGTAAGCCAATAGAGTATAAGATTAGATTAGATTATTAGCTTTGTGTTTTTCGAACGGAAAAAAAGTTTAGAGCTTGGCTGGAAGGTTATTTACAGCTTTAATGATTCTGATTTTGAAGTTTCCAAAGTACTACTATTATTGTATTTTAAAGAATGTGAAGACACTGCCTGGATAGCCTTAAAGTAGATCATAGCAGGTGTAAATTACGGAGAACATATTACCTACCGATCTTACCGACTGCTAATAACTTATAAAAATTAATTTTTTTTGTGAACAAGTATTGCAGACTGGAAACTTAAGGTAAGATAATAATCTGTTGTATTCTAATTGAAATTAATTAAACCCGTTACTCGTATAGTAAACGGGTATACTAGATTCGTTGAAAACTTTGTAACAACCAGAAGGAAGCGTTTGCGACTGTTTGCGTCAGATCTGTTTAATAGTTCCCTAAATCCCTAAACGGATGAGCGAATCCTCCCGCTCCCTTAACCAAAGGGTGGTTTTTTTTTCTTGCTTATGGACTTCTCGCTCTTCATAACTTCGAGAATTAACTTGCTACTTCAACTAACGATCTACCTGTACGAGTGTATAAGTGAATTACAACCATCTCGACACCTCCAATTTTTTTTCTATTGGGCATTTCGTTTGGTTTTCTGCTTTCACTGGTCAGCCACTCGGCTCCACAAGGAAACGGAATTCATTCCTACATCTTATGGCCCTTCGCAACCGGGCCTTCAAGGAATAGTTCTTGACAGTTTATACTTAACATACAAGTTATCCAACCCCTAAATATAGCACTCTGCCCCAGTTGATAATCAAATTTCTAACTCCAATCTCACCAGCATCCCAATTATCCTACCCGTAAATATAGCAATCTGCCTGATAAGAAATTGCAAACTCTAATTTCAGCAGCATTTCCTATGCTCTTGTTTTTGTCGCCAAAAGTTACCCACCCGATAAATAACCAAACTTAAAAACTTAAAGCATGCACAATTTCCACTTGGGAGACCAAGCCATGATCATCTTATTGCGCTTCAATGAAAAAGCATCAGTCAGCAAATTTCAATTTCACAATGCAGTGAAATAATTTTAGCATAAAGCTGAAACATATATTGAAATATCAAAAAGTTTCGAATGAAAGGCTTCTGGCCAAGGTTGATTGGATTACGAATTAGAAGACCAGTCTGAATCGGGACTAGATCGTGAACAGCTTCAAATCAAAGAATAAATAAATAAATAAATAATAAAATAATAATTATTTTTTTAAATAATTAAATAGTAACAATTTTAATTGGCGCCCAATGTGGGGCGGTATAATAATAAGATAATATATAATATGTTAAATATATAACGAAACTCGAGACGCCAACAATTTACATTTTTAGTGGAAAAATTAAAATATCCACATTAATCCAACGCCATCTAACTACTGTGACAGTGGTTGAGGAAAAAACTTAATTGGAAATTAATTAATGCAATATGGTAATCCAAATAAGAATTAAATATTAAAAAAGCTAGACTGAAATTTTAATACAAATAACAAAAACACAAGAATAATAAGAATCAGACTCAACGAAAAACACAATTAAAACCAAACCAAAAACTATAACCAAAAATATTAAAAAAATAAAAACTCAACACAAAGAAGGAAGGAAGAGCAGAGGCCATACCCTCGCATACACAAAATACAAAAAAAATTGAAGGAAACAGATAATAATCAAGACAAATAAACTGGAGGAAGACCCCAACAGATAGTAATCAGGATAACTAAACGGAAGGAAGACTTCAACGAAAAGTATCGCGAGCAGAAAATAATATTCAGTCTTTGAAAATTTTTTAATAAAATAAGAGCAGATATATTAGCAGATATAAATAAAAAATTACAAAAAA
Organism: Drosophila sechellia; assembly: GCF_004382195.2. Classification (NCBI taxonomy): domain Eukaryota; kingdom Metazoa; phylum Arthropoda; class Insecta; order Diptera; family Drosophilidae; genus Drosophila; species Drosophila sechellia. The sequence goes on from NW_022611434.1 coordinate 83,072, forward strand.
ATTAAAGAAAACAATGTGTTAAATTTAATAAATAGCTTTGAAAAAAATTAAATTTAACGGAGGTTCAGCACCAACCTTTTTTGCGGGCAGGATATTCAGCTCCACGAATCTGACAATGGAATTAATTAACCGATTAATAAATGTACAATTGGGTGAAGTGAAAAGAAAAATTGAAGGGATAGAAGGTCAGTTAAAGGTTAGCAGAAATGTAGTGGAGGATTATAAAATCCAAACAATTGACCCAACTATAAAATGCGAAACTACCCTAGAAGTTGTTAAATCAAAGTTTACAGGTGAAATAACCCAATGTGTGTGCCGCAGAGAAGCTGCCGAAACTGCCATGAGTCTATATAAAATTCAAAGCAAACAATATTTTATCGCTTTAACAATTCTACGTAATAAAATCATGCGATCACCACATGATGCTCTAACTAACCATGGTCCAATTTTAAACTTTCAAACAATTCTTTCCAGATTGGATTTTATTTATAACGAGAAAAGACCAATCCATATTCTCGTATCAGAATTAAGCATCCTTAGACAGGAAATTACAGAATTCTACAACGAAGTAAATAAGAAATTGGCATTACTCATAAATAAAATTATAATGACATATGGAAAAGACAGCGAAATAACCAAAGAAACGAATAAAACAATTAGGAGCAACGCTCTTATAATTTTGATTTATGGATTGAACGGTTCAATCTCAGAAACACTTTTTTCCCTAAGCCCAACAAACTTGCCAAATGCTCTGGCAAAGGGACAGGAACTAGAGTCTAACCACTTTCTAGCCCAATTTGCCAATAGGTAGTATGGATTTATTCCAGTAGATTCCAGACAGAATCGTAACACATCAAATATAATGAATAATAATTATAATAATAATTAGAACAATAATTAACCGCCACAAGGGACATTTTTCTCAAAATAATAATAATAATAATTTAAATAACTGTTCTAAGGTACAACCACCATCAGAACCAAAGCAGGTAGATAGTCCCATCCCATTCGGTATGAAAATCGACCGAAAAATAACTACTATCGTCAGAATAATAATTATAAACGGGGGTGTAATAATATAATATAAATTAACAGACAGAATTATAATATTTTGAAGAAATAATTTTAATAGATACTCAGCACAAAAAACTGAACCTCAAATCCAAATAAAAAGAGAAGCAACTAGGACCGTAATTCAACTAGGAAAGAAATGAGTATAAATAACATTGATGAAGATCAATGATCAGAACCCTACAGAAGAATGCCTCATATAACAAGAATCGACAGATAAACAAGAAAACAACTAAAAATATTAGTTGACACAGGATGCACACCTTACTATATCACAAAGGGAATTTATAAAAATAAAAAGGAATTGCCAACTTACAAGAGAGTATCTACAGTTCATGGATACTCAATAATAAAATACTACACTATATTAACAATATTTAAACAAAATATATATTTTAAGAAATAGAAGGTTTAGAATCCGACTTATTAATTGGGTACAATCTATAAAGTAAAATTGGAGCTAAAATAGATGCAGAAAAGGGTATCATGATATACATAATCATATTATGGGAAAAATAAATTATCGAATATTATGACATTGAGGAAAAATATGATCATCCATTAAAAGAATATTTTAATATAAAAAAAATACTTTGATGAAGTTTATATAGCTTGGGATCAAAGAATTCTGAGCATGCCGACGTTGAATTATCCGCCAACCAAAAAACTAATAGTTTGGGATCCACAAATCCTGAACACCCCGTTGTTGAATTTTCCGACAAAGAAAAAATGTATAATCTCAAAATCATTACAAATCAAATAAAATATTTCGAAAATAAGATTATGAATAAAATTTAAAACGAGCATTTCAAAATAAAAAAGCAACTTCTTTTTCGAACAAATATTTGCGGAGAAATAAATAATGATAATGAAAGGGCAATTTATAACAAACAATATCCTAACATAAGTCAGTATCAGATTTCATTAATAATGAAATTGATAGAATGCTAAAGGAACCACGTAGAAGCCCTTATAATTCATCAGTCTTAGTAGCACCAAAGACACTAAAATAACAAGATGCGTGACGACCATACATTGGTTTGGCACTAGCAGCCACTTTTTGGTGTCGCCCAAAATTGCTCCCTGTCCGCTCGCTTAATCCTAGAGCGTAAGAAATCTAAAAATAGAATTTGTTTGCTTGTGTGTACATATTTATATACATATTTGAGTTCGCTGTAGAGCTCTCCGCTTCTCTCTCTTGAACAAAAATTCGAGAGAGCATGGAGACACCTATGGAGACACGTCGAAAAAATCGTGTGCCAAAAAATGGTATGGCGTTACGCATATTGTGTTTGGTAGTACTGTAAAGAAAAAGGTCCACCAAGTTAAAACACGTGTTTGCCTTGTTCTGATTCTAATGCAAATATATCTATATATTCGCTGCATATATTTTCTAATTGTGATTTAAACAATTCGGGGAAATTTTTCTTTAATTGAGATAAGACAGTTTTATTTCTGTGTTCACTATTTGCCTGAACTACATTGTAGTTCGAAAGTGGCTCATATTTTAGAGTGTCCATATTGACTAATTGGTCGGAATCGGTTGTATTTAAAATTCGGACAAATGTATTACTTGATGTTGCGATTGTGTTTGCAACATAAATACCAGTTTGAATTTCCTGGTTTGGAATTAAATGTTATCATCTTTTGATGATACTATTAATCTTCGGACAACTTGGGATCTTGCTGGTAATAACGTTGTGTTAATACCAGAGCTGTATGCTATGGGAATATATATTGGAAATTTCAAATTGTTTGGTCTAATTATAAACCAATCTTCTTCTTGGTTTAAATCGATTTGGCAATTATATTTTTTTATGAAATCTATTCCGATTATTCCATCACACGGTATTGGAAAGTTTTTATCTACTAAATGAAAATCGTGTGGGATAATGTATTTACCTGTCTGTATCTCAATAAAAGTCTGTCCTCGAGACTGAATTTTCTGTTGGCTTATGCCTTGAATGTTTATTTTATTGGTTATTTGAATATTAGAAAATGTGTCAGAGTTCTCTTTGAGAATAGAGATATCTGCACCTGTATCAAGTAGAAAAACTAGTTTTACGCCTGTTTTGGCATGAATGAATGTAGAAAATATGTTGAGATTATAATTGATGGTGTATACTCTATGATCTTCTTCTACTGAGTACCTAAAGGGTGTTGCGAGTTTTCCTGTTCTTGGATTACTCGTACATTGGCATTGTTTCTGTTGTAGTTATTCTGACTGTTGTTACGGCCTCTGTTTCCATTATAACGGCCTCTGTTATAGCCATTATAACGGTTATTATTGGTAACCGTTATTTTGGTAACCGTTATTTTGGTAACCGTTATGGTAGTTGCCTCTAATACTATTGTTATTAAAGCCTCTACCGCGGTTACTACCTCTATTGGCATTTCCGTATCCTCTGTTGGGTCTGTTACCTCTAAAATACATCACTTTATTGATGTCACCGGTAACTCTTGTGCTCGTTCTTATGTATGCGCTTATCGCTGCATCCATAGTGGTGCAAGTCCCTGCTTCCAGTACTGTTTTGATACTTTCGTGCTCAGCACGATGTATCATGGTTTCAATTGCCTCTCTGGTGCTTAGACCAGTGGCATGTTCTAGAGGTATACCCTCATCGATATAGGAGGCTTCTAAAAGTTTTCTCAGGCTATCAACTTCAGCGGTAAATTGCGTTGCAGTTTTACCTCTCTGCTGAACTGTTGCTAGCTTTGCTTTGACATTACTGGATGTCTCACCGACAACTACTTTCTGCAATTTGTTTATAATTGCTGGAATTGTCGTTTCATTGTCAACTGAGTTCAAAATTGTGCCAACCATTTTTGACTTAATGACCTCAACTGCAATGTCTTCAAATGGTCCCTTAGCTAGGTCTACCAATTTGATTGCCTTAATGAATCTTTGTAAATGGATCTTTTGCCATCAAATTCTGGCACTGTGCAAGCGACTTCCCTAATGTAAGACCTAATGGCAGCTGCTTCTTCTGCCATGGTTAAGTTATTTTCGGAGTCGGCTGCGTTATTTGTTTTATCGTCGTTCTTCAGCATTAATTTTGCTGGTATAGTTAGATCGTGAAGATCTTCCTCTTTAATGTCTTCCTTGACTATAGTCCTATCTTCCTCGTCAGAGTTAGTGCTGTCTTCATTCAAATTTGCTCTTAGTGGGTGTTTACTATGGTTGGAATTTCTATCTGGAGACTGAATTTATTTTTATAAGTATTAATTTTCCTCTTAATGTCACCAGTAGTTCCAAAGCCTTAGCACACTGTTTGCGTTCCAAATTCTTTCTATTTTGTTGGATCAACTCTCTGATTTCATTATAACTATTTACCAAGACTTGGGCATTCTTATTAATTGTTACAGCTTGTATTGATCTGTTTTGCGTTAAGCACTTATAGGATTTTCTGAAATTTCATTTGGATCTTTTATCTGATCAACAAGCTTTTCCCAGTCCATGCTTTGGTATACTCATAACTTCAAATTTATGCATTTGTATATTTTTTTTGTTCTAATCCAGATAAATTCAATATTACGTTTTATATATTTTTTTTTTATTTATTATTTTTTCTTCATATAATTTTTCTCGTTTTTTCATTCATAATTGACTTTATTAAAGATCTTCCTTAAATATTATCTATACCGTAAGCAGTGCTACGGTATCGTTTCTTAAGACACTTTATGCAGTTTGTATATTTTTATTAATGCATTGGATTTCAGTTTTACTTATTTCATTTGTCTCTATAGACATTTATGTTTGGAATTATCTATTTATAAAATCTTTCAATGTTCGCAAGAGTAAAAAAAAAAATTGTATTTTACATTGTTGCCTGCCTGATTCTAGCTATGGCTTCACGGGCCATATTGGGTTAACAGGGCATAATAGTATATGCTCCGTTTTACAATATTTCTTACAATTTTTCTTATCTGTATATTTTATATTTACTATATATTTATATATATTTATTATTATATTCTGCTGTTGATGATGCTCATCAGGTGTCAGCTGGGCGTCGCCGGGGGTGGCACGCTGACACTCCCTCGCTGCTGTCTATCTGTTGGGTGTCAGCTGGGCGTCGCCGGGGTGGCACGCTGACACTCCCTCGCTGCTGTCTATTTCTTCGCCGCTGAAGACGTCGATGGTCGCTCACAAGTCCCCAGGCAGTGGGGACTCCAGATTCCTTCGCAGCCAGGGGGGCAGGACTTTTTTGGCTTGTTAATGCTGGTGCTGGTGCTGGACATGCCTGGTGTTTTGGAATTTCATTAATTTCGGGTATATTTTTAATGTTATCTGAGTGAGTTTTCTCGAGTTTATGGGTCCTTAATTCTTGCTGATATTCCCGCAAGTGGTCTAGCTCTGCTTGTAGCTTTAGAGCTGTCGACCAAACCGGTGGCGTTTGCTGACCGTATATTAGCCACTTTAAGTGGGCTATACGTTTATTCAGCTTAGTTTTCAAACCGCCACGGTGTTTTCCCATACTCAATAGAACTCTACTCACTCAGATTCTTCCTTAGTTTTGGGAATTCCAATTCCATGTAAAGAAAAGGTGTCTTCTTCCAGTCCAGTATTCCAGCTTGGTCAATTCTTCCTTAGTTTTTAGGCTAGTTTTGGTTCCATTTAATTATTCCTTGTGTGTCTTGACACTAACTTGGGTCAATTCTTCCAGCGTTGGACGACTGTCACGGCCGCCATGTAAAGAAAAAGGTCCACCAAGTTAAAACACGTGTTGCCTTGTTCTTAAGTGCAGCCGTCAGGCCACCTTTTATTTCTTCACTTTTCTTCTTATATCTTAGAGTAGGCAGAAATGGTTCAGCCAGCTCAAGAGTAGAGTAGGCAGAAATGGTTCTGCCAGCTCAAGGTCTACAGAGTGTCTGATCTTACAGTATTCAATATATTTGGACTTAGGCTAATTAGCGTAGCTGCGCTGCCGGGTACGCCAGCGCGGAGCTTATCTGAGCTTATATCTGAGCTTATCGGGAGAGCGAGATATGTATGTACGTATGTAATATGCATTTGGTCGGCGTGTGGATGCTGACCATGCACTTATACTTTTTGCCTTCGAGTGGGCAATGCTCTTATACTAATATTGCATAGGCACATACTACAGTACCCAAAAAGGGTAAAATCAAAGATGGAACTCTAAAACATCGACTTGTTATTGATTATAAAAAATTAAACGAAAACGCAATACCGGACAGATACCCGATGCAAGACCCTCTGTAATATTATCTAACTTAGAAAAGTCAAATATTTCTCAACAATTAATTTGGAATCAAGATATCTGAAAATCTTAATGAAAGAGTCAGATATTGAAAGAACAGACTTTCTATTAACAACGGGAAATTTGAGTTCTTGCGTATGCCATTTGGGCTAACAAACGCAGCTAGAATATTTCAATGAGCAATGGATGATATATTAAGAGAACAAGTCGGAAAAACTTCCCAAAACTTATATGGATAATATAACAATCTTTTAAATACAACTGAACTACATTATAACGATCTAATTCAAATAATTAATATTTTACAACAAGCTAATATGAAAATCTCTCTTGAAAAATCTAAATTCTTTAAATTAGAATCAGCATTTCTTGGTTAATTAGTTTCTCACAATGTAATTAAAACAGATTCTGAAAAATTTCCACAAGTATCCGACTCCACAAAACATTACAGAGCTTCGAAGATTTTTAGGCCCCACTGGATATTACAGAAATTTGTCCGAAATTATGCAAAAATTGGCAAACCTTTAACAAAATGTTTAGGAGGAAGGAATGGCAAAATGTCTAGGAGAATGTCTACAAAAATAACAATACAGTTTGATGACCCAGCTGAAAAAGCCTTTAACGAACCCAAAGATAATTTAATAGCACAAGTTCAATTAGTTTAACCGGATTATAACAAAAATTCACTTTGACGACAGACGCATCAGCTATCGGACCGGTTTTATATGGAGTTTGGAGTATAGAAATAGAAACAGGTAATCAATCTTTATATTTTACAATCTCAGATAAAACCCGAACGTAGAAATAAAAAGATGGTATTATTTTCAAAAATAAGAAGAATAAGATAATATGAATAAGAAAAATATATATAAGCCCGGAATAACAAACATATTTCTGCAAGAAGTAGACGTTATATCATAATCGGCTATCATAATAGAAGAAACACATAGTCGAGCTCATAGAGGACTAGACGAAAATTACAAAAAATCAATAGATTATATATATATATATTATATATATGTAACATGGAGTAAGGCTGAAGGCTGGCAACAACCCGGTTGGCAGCGCTGTTGAGCAGCAACATGATTGTCGGAAATGGAAGTTATCGACAATCAGTCATCGAAGGAACGATCGCAAGGCAGCAGTGGAGTTGGGTGGAAGTCAGCGTAGCAGTCAGTCGAGTTCTCAGCAGCAGTCGTTCGGTCACAAACTAAGAATACTTTATATAATTACCGCATTTAGAATTAAACTAATAATTAAATTAATAATAATAAACAATCTTACATGGGGCTCGTCCAGTCCTAAATCGGTTATATGAAGGTGCAGTTGTTTAAAGAAAAAGACATTGTTGTGTGCGTGGATATAGTCTTTAAAAGTTGTAAAGTTGTGGCTATATCTATTGCATTTAAAGTTGGAAAAATCAGTTGTACAGATTTTGTTTGAACACAAGTCGGTAAAAGTCGGGAAAGCTGCTAGAGAGAACTGATAAAGTTGAAATTGTCGTGTGCGTGGATTTAGTCTTTAAAGTTGTAAAGTTATGGCTACGTCTACTGCATTGAAAGTTGAAAAAATCGGTTGAACTCATACAGACTCAAGTCGTTTTGCTGTTGTGGAATTTAAAACAATTAAATTGCAAAGGTGGTGAAATTCGTTTCTAACGAAAATCAAAATTTGTCTTTTAACGGTGGCGCCGTCTGCAAAATCGACTACCGTCGCGCCGTTAGAACATTGTCGTTGTTTGCTGGTGTTAGTGCCTTGTCGCGGAATGTTCACACGTACACCACCTACAAATAAAAAACTTAACACCGACCAAATACAAGCAATTCTAGAGAACGAAAGCGAGGACGAAAGCAGAAAAGAAAAAATGAACGAAGAAGATCAAAAGTTGGCGCCTGTAGGAGAAGCAGAGGCAAAGAAGCAGAATAAAGACGCTAGTGCTAAAGTCGAAGAGAAATTTGAACAAATGATAATACTCTAACCCAGAGCATGTTGGCAAAATCTAAACAAGAGGGGCAAGTAATTATCGCTGCAGAAAAATTTGAAAAAGTTGTAAGTGACTGTGATGGCAAATCAATTCTATTAAAAAATGGTTTGAAATTTTTGAGAAAAATGCGAGGCATATGAACTTTCGGAGAAACAAAAATATGTTCAAGCCAGAAGTAAGATGATTGGATCAGCAGAACTTTTCTTAGAATCTGAATGTGTCAGTGGATACACTGAACTCAAAGAGTTACTAATTGAAGAATTTTCAGGCAGCTATAATAGCGCCGTTATTCACAAAAAGTTGCAAGACAGGAAGAAGAAGAGGGAGGAGACTCTACACGACTATTTGTTACAAATGAAGAAAATAGCAGCCTTAGGTGAAGTTGAAACAGTTGCTTTGATAACTCATATCGTAAACGGCCTCGACATTAAAAAGGAGTATAAGGGTGCTATGCTCCGTTGTAAAACTCTTAAGGAATTAAAGCAAGAATTCGAAATCTACGAGAGTCTGAATATTGTTGACAAGCCGAATATTCAACCAAAACCAAAGCAAATTACACAAGGTGTAAAAGCAGATCACTGCTTCAACTGTGGTTCGAGGGAACACAAACGAAAGGATTGTACACTTCCTACCAAATGTTTCAGCTGTAATCAAGAGGGCCATATCTCAAGCAAGTGTCCGGAAAAAGTAAACAGCATGCGCATTCACGTTGATAGTGCACGAACAAAGCCAGTAATCATAAATGGGATTATCATCAACTGTCTGGTGGACACAGGATCAGATGTGACCATAATTAAAGAAGCTATATTCAAGAAGATGAAAGATGTTGATTTAAACCGCACTGCAACAGTATTGCGAGGTTTGGGAAATGCCTCAACCACGCCGATTGGATGCTTCAGAGCATTAATCAAGACCGACCAGGTGGAAGCAAGCCACAACGTTTTAGTCGTCCACGATTCTAAATTCAGTTGCGATGGAATAGTGGGACACGATTTTATCAGCAAGTTTCGTCTTATCTGTAGTGCAGAAGGCTATACTTTTCTTGACCTGGAAGCAGATAAAAAACAAGCGGTTGAGTATTCCCAAATGTTTAATATTTGTGAAGAATCTTCTTTTACAGTTGCACCACAATACCGAGAAGACGTTGAACGCATGATAGAGAGAACATACGAAACACCACCCAAGGCAGATAAAGCAATGTCCAGTCGAACTCAAAATTATTCCTGATGGCGTGATTAAACCCTTTCGCCATGGACACACCCGACTATCTGAAGAAGAAGCTATAGCTGTAAAGAAGCAGGTAGAGGAATGGGTCGAGCAGTCAATCGTCCGTAAATCTACATCAAATGTTGCCAGTCGCATAGTCGTTGTCAAGAAAAGGATGGTACCCTACGCGTTTGCGTGGACTATAGAAAATTGAACACCATGGTTCTGATGGATTGTTTTCCGGTACCCATAATGGAGGAGGTGCTTGAAAAACTGCAGAGTGCCAAATGGTTTACAACCATGGACTTACAGAACGGATTTTTTCATGTGGCCGTAGAAGAAGCCAGCAAGCCGTACACAGCATTTGTTACCCGAGAAGGCTTATTCGAGTTTAACAAAGCGCCCTTTGGTTTTAAGAATTCCCCAGCAGCGTTTATACGGTTCGTTCAATTATTTTTCAAGAACTAATTAATTCCAATATAATGCAGCTATATATGGATGACATAATTGTATATGCCGCTACCCCAGAAGAATGCATGGAAAAGACGGAAATGGTACTTATGAGAGCTGCAGAATTTGGTCTAAAATAAAATGGAAGAAGTGCAACTTTATGCAGAGGCGAATTCATTTCCTGGGACATATTATCGAAGGTGGACAAATATGCCCTGGAAAGAGAAAACATCAGCAGTGAATTCCTTTGGAACACCTCAGAATGTAAAAGCCGTTCAAGGATTTCTGGGTCTCACAGGATTCTTCAGAAAATTCATACCTGGATACGCCCAAATTGCGAGACCACTGACGGACCTATTAAAAAAAGATGCCATTTTCAACATTGGACCAGTAGAGCAGCAGTCGGTGAATAAGCTGAAAGAGATTCTGGTAAACGAACCAGTATGAGGATCTACTCACGAGAAGCAGAAACCGAACTTCATACAGATGCCTCTAAGGACGGGTTAGGAGCCGTTTTATTGCAGAAGTTCGAAGGCAGTTTTCACCCAGTCTGCTTTTGGAGCAGAAAAACTACAAAAGCCGAATCAAATCGTCATAGTTACTACCTTGAAGTAAAAGCCGCATACTTAGCTCTGAAAAGTTCAGACACTATTTATTGGGAGTCCCTTTCAAGCTCGTCACGGACTGTGTCGCATTTAAACAGACAACAAAAAAAGCAGACGTCCCAAGAGAAGTTGGCCCATGGATTCTCTATATGCAGGATTTTAATTTTCAACCCGAACATCGTGCAGGAGAAAGAATGAGACACGTTGATTTTTTAAGCCGCCATCCCCAAGCATGCATGATGATAACATCCGAGTTGACAGCACGTATTAAAAAGTCGCAGCAGAACGATGATTCAATTAGAGCAATCCTGGAAATTCTAAAAGATCGTCTATTCCAACCCTACAAGCTAAAAGGTGGCCTGTTGTATAGTATGGTCAATGGCAATGAACTACTGGTTGTCCCTGCACTAATGGAGAGGGAGGTGATTCAAAGCGCACATGAAGTGGGCCATTCGTCGTTGCAAAAGACGATGCATAGCATACAGCAGCAATTTTTTATTCCTCATTTGGAATACAAGGTAAAAAAGCTAATTTCTAACTGTATAAAATGTATCATCCACAGCAAAAAGTTGGGAAAGCAGGAGGGATATCTAAATTGCATAGATAAAGGAGACGCACCGTTGCACACACTACACATCGATCATTTGGGGCCAATGGATTCATCGGCCAAACAGTATAAATACATTCTGGCAACAGTCGATGCGTTTTCAAAGTTGTCTGGTTATTCCCAACCAAATCAACCGGACAGGAAGAAGTGGTCAAGAGGCTGACCGACTGGTCAACATTTTTGGTTTCCCTAAGCGAATTGTTAGCGACAAAGGAACGGCCTTTACGAGTGGTGCGTTCGAACAATTTATGAGCAGCCATAACGTGGAACACGTCTGCACAACTACTGGAGTGCCAGAGGCAACGGCCAGATAGAACGAGTAAATCGTTTAATTTTGGCAATAATATCAAGCTGTCTTCAGACGAACCGTCGAAGTGGTACAAATATGTGCTAGGTACAAAGGCGATCAACTGTCACGTGCATTCATCACTGAAGCTGTCCATTTGAGATGTTGGCACCAAGATGTACACCCGAGTTGAGGATCGGTTACTGGAACTGCTCCAAGAAGAAGTGGTCTGTCAATTCAACGAGGACCGCTATGAGATGAGACAGCTGGTAAAACGCAACATCGAGCAGGCGCAGAAGGACTACAAGCGCAATTACGACAAAAAGCGCCGAGCTGAATACAAATACAAAGCAGTGATCTGGTTGCAATAAAAGGACCCAATTTGTAGCTGGCCGCAAGATGGCAAGCGGGTATTTAGGTCCATACAAGTCACAGAGTCAAAGACAATGGCAGATATGACGTTAAAAAAGCAGCAAACGTCGAAGGACCAATGTCACATCCACCAGCTGTGACAACATGAAGTTGTGGAAGTACATAGCCGAAAATGCAGACCTATTGTCATCCGGGTCGGATGATGATGAATCAGGAGGGCCGAATGTAACATGGAGTAAGGCTGAAGGCTGGCAACAACCCGGTTGGCAGCGCTGTTGAGCAGCAACATGATTGTCGGAAATGGAAGTTATCGACAGTCAGTCATCGAAGGAACGATCGCAAGGCAGCAGTGGAGTTGGGTGGAAGTCAGCGTAGCAGGCAGTCGAGTTCTCAGCAGCAGTCGTTCGGTCACAAACTAAGAATACTTTATATAATACCGCATTTAGAATTAAACTAATAATTAAATTAATAATAATAAACAATCTTACATATATATTTTTATATTTATTGTTATTTATTTAATGTTCTGCTGCTGATGATGCTCATCAGGTGTCACCTGGGCGTCGCCGGGGGTGGCACGCTGACACTCCCTCGCTGCTGTCTATTGCTTGGCCGCTGACGATGTTGATAGCTGCTCACAAGTCCCCAGGCAGTGAGGACTCCAGATTCCTTCGCAGCCAGGAGGGCAGGACTTCTTCGGGTTTGTTAGTGCTGGTGCTGGACATGCCTTGTATTTTGGAACTTCATTAGTTTTGGGTATATTTTTAATATTATCTGAGTGAGTTTTTGGGTCTTTAATTATTGCTGATATTGCAGCAAGTGGTCTAGCTCTGCATGTAGCTTTAGAACTTTCGACCAACCGGTGGCGTTTGCTGACCGTATATTAGCCACCTTACGTGGGCTATACGTTTATTCAGCTTAGTTTTTAAAACTTTAAACTATCTATGTTATATATTGGTTCTATGCTATGTAGTTTATTAAAATGTTTTGGTAAATTACTTGTTCTACCGAAAACTAATTCATATGGACAATAATTATGTACCATAGATGGGGTCGTGTTGAAGCAGTATACGAAATATTGAAGCCATACGTCCCAATCGGTTTTGTCCGTCGATATGTAGGATCGTATATACTCGTTTAAAGTTCTATGACTTCTTTCTACTACTCCAACTGTCTGGTGGTGATGAGCTGTTGGTGTTATATTTTTTATTTTCAAATATTTACACAGGTCAGTAATTATTGAATTCTTGTACTCTGTTCCCATGTCCGTTATGAACGTCTTCATTGGACCGTACTTTAGAATAAAAGATTCAAATATAGCTTTTGCGACTGTTTTTGCGCTTTTATTTGCTATTGGTATGGCAACTAAGTACTTGGTTAAATCACATATGAGAGTGACTGCGTACTCGTTACCATTTTCTGACTTGGGTAGTGGACCAATTGTGTCCACAACAACTCTATCGAAAGCATGTTCTGGTGTTTCAGTTATAGTCATTGGAGTCTTTGTGTGCTTTGTTGTTTTTGCTTTTTGGCATTTTTGACATTTTCTTACGTACTCTTTTATGTATTTACTCATATTTTTCCAGTAATAATGTCTTTTGACCTTGGCCAAGGTTTTTGTAATGCCTGTATGCCCTCCTTGTATTGGATCGTCATGTAATGTAGACAATATAGCTTCTTTTTCTTTTTCATTATTTATTTGGGTCACCGGGATAAGTAGCGCTACTTTTAAATTTTTTAATATTTTATTGCCCATATTTTTTTTTTCCTGCGCAGGATTTTTGTCTACTTTGAAATCTTGAAGTAATTTTTAATATATTTCCAGTTATTTCTTTCAGCTACATGATTGTCTTTGCCCTTTAGATACTCTACCGTAAAATTATATTCCTCTAATTCAAGCCTTATTCTTGTTAATTTAGAACTGGGGTTCACCATCGAGAATAAATATGTCAATGGTCTATGGTCTGTTTTCACAGTGAAGTGTTTTCCGTAAATGTATGGTCTAAAATGTACTATTGCCCAATGAATTGCTGCTAACTTCTGTTGTACTCTTATTGCTTTCACCTTTCGTAAAAGCTCTTGATGCATAAGCAACTGGGAGTTGGTGGCCATTATGGTTTTGAGTTAAAACTGCGCCACACGCTTGCTTGCTTGCATCTGTTATTATGCAAAATTCTTTGCTGAAGTCTGGGTATTGCTAGAGTGTTGGGTTAATTAGCTGAGATTTTAAATGTATGAATGCTTTTTGACATTCATCTGTCCACTCGAATGGAACATTCTTTTTACATAATCTTGATATGTGCCGCGAATAGTCGGCGAAATTTTTGATAAAACGTCTGTAGTAATTGCAAAATGCTACAAAACGTCTAGCGCTGTCCGCATCATGTGGAACTGGGTAGTTCTGAATGACATCATATTTTTGTCATCCGGCAAAATTCCTTTGTCTGTGCATTTATGTCCCAAAAATGTGACTTCATGCATGAAAAATGAACATTTTTCAGGATGTAACTTTAGGTTGTATTCCCTGCATTTACCAAAAACTTCAGTGAGGTTTTTAAGCATATGTTTTTCGGAACAACCGATGACTATTAAGTAATCCATATAAAGGAATGCCTGAGACGGTTCTATTCCGGAGAATGCTATAGTCATCATTCTTTGGAATGAATTAGGCGCTATTTTTAAGCCAAATGGCAATCGCGGGAAACGATATGAGCCATTGCTGGTTGAGAAAGATGTTATATCTCTCGAGCCTTCATCCAGTTCGATTTAATGAAAAACTGACATTAAATCAAGGCAGGAGAAATATTTTGCTCGACCAAGTTGGTTCAAAATATCATCTATTCTCGGTAGTGGAAATCCGTCAGCTAAAAGTTTCTTATTAATTTGGCGATAGTCTATTACTAATCTCCATTTCTTTTTATCTGAATTTGGGCTTGACTTTTTAGGTACTAATAGCAAAGGGCTATTGTACTGTGAAACTGATGGTTTAACTATTTTATCTATTATTAATTTCTGAACTTGGGCTTGCATTTCTTCTACTTGACTATGAGGACTTCTATAATTTTTCGTGTATACCGGCTCATCATCTTTTAATCTCAACTGTTGTTTATAAAAATTATTAACCGATATTGGTTCTGATTCTAATGCAAATATATCTATATATTCGCTGCATATATTTTCTAATTGTGATTTGAACAATTCGGGGAAATTTTTCTTTAATTGAGATAAGACAGTTTTATTTCTGTTTTCACTATTTGCCTGAACTACATTATAGTTCGAAAGTGGCTCATAATTTAAAGTGTCCATATTGACTAATTGGTCAGAATCTGTCGTGTTTAAAATTCGGACAACTATATTACTTGATGTTGCGATTGTATTTGCAACATAAATACCAGTTTGAATTTCCTGGTTTGGAATTAAAATGTTATCATCTTTGGATGATACTATTAATCTTCGGACAACTTGGGATCTTTCTGGTAATAACGTTGTGTTAATACCAGAGCTGTATGTTATGGGAATATAAATTGGAAATTTCAAATTGTTTGGTCTAATTATAAACCAATCTTCTTCTTGGTTTAAATCGATTTGGCAATTATATTTTTTTATGAAATCTATTCCGATTATTCCATCACACGGTATTGGAAAGTTTTTATCTACTAAATGAAAATCGTGTGGGATAATGTATTTACCTGTCTGTATCTCAATAAAAGTCTGTCCTCGAGACTGAATTTTCTGTTGGCTTATGCCTTGAATGTTTATTTTATTGGTTATTTGAATATTAGAAAATGTGTCAGAGTTCTCTTTGAGAATAGAGATATCTGCACCTGTATCAAGTAGAAAAACTAGTTTTACGCCTGTTTTGGCATGAATGAATGTAGAAAATATGTTGAGATTATAATTGATGGTGTATACTCTATGATCTTCTTCTACTGAGTACCTAAAGGGTGTTGCGAGTTTTCCTGTTCTTGGATTACTCGTACATTGGCATTGTTTCTGTTGTAGTTATTCTGACTGTTGTTACGGCCTCTGTTTCCATTATAACGGCCTCTGTTATAGCCATTATAACGGTTATTATTTCCATTATAGCGGTTTTGATAACCGTTATTCTGGTAACCGTTATTTTGGTAACCGTTATTTTGGTAACCGTTATGGTAGTTGCCTCTAATACTATTGTTATTAAAGCCTCTACCGCGGTTACTACCTCTATTGGCATTTCCGTATCCTCTGTTGGGTCTGTTACCTCTAAAATACATCACTTTATTGATGTCACCGGTAACTCTTGTGCTCGTTCTTATGTATGCGCTTATCGCTGCATCCATAGTGGTGCAAGTCCCTGCTTCCAGTACTGTTTTGATACTTTCGTGCTCAGCACGATGTATCATGGTTTCAATTGCCTCTCTGGTGCTTAGACCAGTAGCATGTTCTAGAGGTATACCCTCATCGATATAGGAGGCTTCTAAAAGTTTTCTCAGGCTATCAACTTCAGCGGTAAATTGCGTTGCAGTTTTACCTCTCTGCTGAACTGTTGCTAGCTTTGCTTTGAAATTACTGGATGTCTCACCGACAACTACTTTCTGCAATTTGTTTATAATTGCTGGAATTGTCGTTTCATTGTCAACTGAGTTCAAAATTGTGCCAACCATTTTTGACTTAATGACCTCAACTGCAATGTCTTCAAATGGTCCCTTAGCTAGGTCTACCAATTTGATTGCCTTAATGAATCTTTGTAAATGGATCTTTTGCCCATCAAATTCTGGCACTGTGCAAGCGACTTCCCTAATGTAAGACCTAATGGCAGCTGCTTCTTCTGCCATGGTTAAGTTATTTTCGGAGTCGGCTGCGTTATTTGTTTTATCGTCGTTCTTCAGCATTAATTTTGCTGGTATAGTTAGATCGTGAAGATCTTCCTCTTTAATGTCTTCCTTGACTATAGTCCTATCTTCCTCGTCAGAGTTAGTGCTGTCTTCATTCAAATTTGCTCTTAGTGGGGTGTTTACTATGGTTGGAATTTCTATCTGGAGACTGAATTTATTTTTTATAAGTATTAATTTTCCTCTTAATGTCACCAGTAGTTCCAAAGCCTTAGCACACTGTTTGCGTTCCAAATTCTTTCTATTTTGTTGGATCAACTCTCTGATTTCATTATAACTATTTACCAAGACTTGGGCATTCTTATTAATTGTTACAGCTTGTATTGATCTGTTTTGCGTTAAGCACTTATAGGATTTTCTGAAATTTTCATTTGGATCTTTTATCTGATCATCAAGCTTTTCCCAGTCCATGCTTTGGTATACTCATAACTTCAAATTTATGCATTTGTATATTTTTTTTTGTTCTAATCCAGATAAATTCAATATTACGTTTTATATTTTTTTTTTTATTTATTATTTTTTCTTCATATAATTTTTCTCGTTTTTTCATTCATAATTGACTTTATTAAAGATCTTCCTTAAATATCATCTATACCGTAAGCAGTGCTACGGTATCGTTTCTTAAGACACTTTATGCAGTTTGTATATTTTTATTAATGCATTGGATTTCAGTTTTACTTATTTCATTTGTCTCTATAGACATTTATGTTTGGAATTATCTATTTATAAAATCTTTCAATGTTCGCAAGAGTAAAAAAAAAAATTGTATTTTACATTGTTGCCTGCCTGATTCTAGCTATGGCTTCACGGGCCATATTGGGTTAACAGGGCATAATAGTATATGCTCCGTTTTACAATATTTCTTACAATTTTTCTTATCTGTATATTTTATATTTACTATATATTTAGATATATTTATTATTATATTCTGCTGTTGATGATGCTCATCAGGTGTCAGCTGGGCGTCGCCGGGGGTGGCACGCTGACACTCCCTCGCTGCTGTCTATCTGTTGGGTGTCAGCTGGGCGTCGCCGGGGGTGGCACGCTGACACTTCCTCGCTGCTGTCTATTTCTTCGCCGCTGAAGACGTCGATGGTCGCTCACAAGTCCCCAGGCAGTGGGGACTCCAGATTCCTTCGCAGCCAGGGGGGCAGGACTTTTTTGGCTTTGTTAATGCTGGTGCTGGTGCTGGACATGCCTGGTGTTTTGGAATTTCATTAATTTCGGGTATATTTTTAATGTTATCTGAGTGAGTTTTCTCGAGTTTATGGGTCCTTAATTCTTGCTGATATTCCCGCAAGTGGTCTAGCTCTGCTTGTAGCTTTAGAGCTGTCGACCAAACCGGTGGCGTTTGCTGACCGTATATTAGACACTTTAAGTGGGCTATACGTTTATTCAGCTTAGTTTTCAAACCGCCACGGTGTTTTCCCATACTCAATAGAACTCTACTCACTCAGATTCTTCCTTAGTTTTGGGAATTCCAATTCCATGTAAAGAAAAGGTGTCTTCTTCCAGTCCAGTATTCCAGCTTGGTCAATTCTTCCTTAGTTTTTAGGCTAGTTTTGGTTCCATTTAATTATTCCTTGTGTGTCTTGACACTAACTTGGGTCAATTCGTCCAGCGTTGGACGACTGTCACGGTCGCCATGTAAAGAAAAAGGTCCACCAAGTTAAAACACGTGTTTGCCTTGTTCTTAAGTGCAGCCGTCAGGCCACCTTTTTATTTCTTAACTTTTCTTCTTATATCTTAGAGTAGGCAGAAATGGTTCAGCCAGCTCAAGAGTAGAGTAGGCAGAAATGGTTCTGCCAGCTCAAGGTCTACAGAGTGTCTGATCTTACAGTATTCAATATATTTGGACTTAGGCTAATTAGCGTAGCTGCGCTGCCGGGTACGCCAGCGGCGGAGCTTATCTGAGCTTATATCTGAGCTTATCGGGAGAGCGAGATATGTATGTACGTATGTAATATGCATTTGGTCGGCGTGTGGATGCTGACCATGCACTTATACTTTTTGCCTTCGAGTGGGCAATGCTCTTATACTAATATTGCATAGGCACATACTACACATGTTCTGTTCCCTTCTAATCTATTAAAACGGTAACTTTCTGGACCTGCATAATAAAGGCTTAGCTCCATTGATGCTATTTTTAATTTATAAATAGTGTCGATATATTTACGTGCCAATTACATATAAATTCTATCTGGCAGTTTTCGATCTATTACAGATTTAACAGTTTTTTTAACATTTCCGCATAATACGATTTATTGACAGAGTCGCTTTCTAATTTTAACTTATCAAACCATAAGCCAGTATTGTGCTTCTAGCTTCTCTATAAACTTACAGATGGCTTCCTGGGTATGATGTGTCTTCCCGTTGTCTTATGAGTGTTATATAGAGTCTGTGGTCTTTGAATGCCAGAGAAAGAGCTTTTTTCGTATCCAGCCATGTGTTTGTTCTTTCCTGGGTAATGACCTCCAATGCTGAATCCACTAGTAACCGTTTCACTGCTCCATATATAACGTGAGCCTGTCTGGCATCTTGTGTTGGGTATACATTGAGTAGCTGTTCTACTTGGTTAACAAAACCAGACAGCCTGCCAGGTGTAAGCAAATAACTGTCCGAAATATCACAAGTTAATCTAAATTAAATAAATATGTAGACCTTCCACAGCCAACGGACTTTTTCAACAAACACAAAAATTCTATATTCATACATTTTCACCTTGCTATGCCATTCTATTTGGAAGAAAAATACTAATGGAAAATAATAATGGACTACTTTCGGAAGGAAACAATAATTAAAAAAAGAATATTCATTTACAAAGAACTAGATTCATGTAATGGACAATCTTCAAAAATGTTTAATGCACTCTTACAAGAAAACAAATTTAGATCAGAAATAAACTATGCCATGGACAACAACATAAACTCATAATAAACATACAGACTAGAACATTTAAATAGTGAGTAAAAATACAGAATTACAAATTTATTTTAGGAGTTAAGAGACATTCAATATTGCAAAAATGAAAACCTTTAATTCACAAGTATAATACGTCATGATATAAAAACCGTTCACGGTTTGATACAAAAGACCAAATGCGAATCCGTTTGCCTACGAAGCAGAAAAAGCAAATTTAGGAAATTTGAAAAAACAAGGTGTTATATGCGAAAGCGACTCCTCTTACTGCAGTACATTATTAATTGTCCCAAAAAAAAAATAAATTAATTCCAGTATTTTACTACGATGGATTTAGCAAAAGGCTTTCACCAAATCGAAATGGACCGTAAGTCTTTACCAATAACGGCGTTTTCGACCAAACATTGTCACTATGAGTACACATGCATGCTATTTGGCTTAAAAAATGCTCCTGCAACATTTCTGAACGAACACCTAGACTCACTGAGAAAGGTTTTAGAGAAACTTAAAAAGCCCAATCTTAAACTCAAATTGGACAAATGAGAATTTTTAAAAAAGCAAACAAATTTCATAGGTCATATTGAAAGTCCAGAAGGCATACGACCTAATAAAGAGAACTATCCTCTATGTAGATATTACCGTAAGTTCATTCCATATTTTGGAAAGATTGCAAAAACTCTGACAATATTTCTTAAAAATGGAGAAAAAAATACAATAAGCCGCCAAAGCTTACTGGAACATTAGAAGAACATTAAATGATCATGAACAAAATGATTAACCAAATATTTCCGCCGATATCTATGTGGGAATTGGTTCGAGTAAGAATATTCGCAGTGGTAATATGTATTAGATCTTTCGATACTTCTACATTACAGCCTTTATTAAAACGCAACCCTAGATAAGAGAAAACTATCGATAGAAAGGTAGCGAGTGTAGAGTGAAGTTAAGTCGAGTGAAATTGAAAGAAGAAAAAAAGAAAGAAAATATTTCAACAGCAGCAACAATACACAGTTTTTTCATTTATTTAGAAGCGATGAATCCATACAATGCAGTAACAGTAACATAACAGCGCAATTAACAAAAAAATTATAAAACCAAACCTCGTACTAAGCATGTGAGGACTTACAACTATGTCTCATATTTCGAGGGGTCTTTAGGGTTGTCAAAGTGTTTTGGCGAAACCGTTCCTTTTTAATCTCCTTAGAGGCCTAGCAGGGAGTAAGCGTCTAGCAAGTATACTGTGGTGTCGTCTAACTCTATCACTATATCTGCTGGTGTGCCTGGAGATCTGCTCTTCCACTGTATGAAGATTCAGATCACGGTGAAGGGTAGTGCCACGTACATAGTATGGGCAGTCTGTAATTGCACGCATGGGACGATTTCTCAATACCTGAATGCGGTTGTAGTTGGATTTTGCAGAAATACCCCAAATCTGTATTCCGTACAGCCAGATCAGGGCTACGCAGTGGACGTAGACTGCTCTTTTGGCTCTCAGTGACATGGTGCTTTTTCTGTTTATCAGACATAGCAGTTGTTGCATCCTTTGATAGCATCTCCGAGCCGTAGCTTTCAGGTGCGGGCCGAATGTCAAACCTTTATCAAGGATAATTCCGAGGTACTTAGCCTGTAATGGTTGATCTAGAATTACACCTTCCAGTTCTATGGGTGCGGGGACGGGATTTAAGGTCTTCAAGGTAAAGCAGGGATTGGTGGTCTTTTGTGGATTGACCTTTAAATTCCATCTTTTGCACCATGCAGCCAGTGTGGTGAGGTACCCTTGGAGACCCCGTGCTGCCTCGTTGCAACAATTAGAGCTGTACAAAAGGGCAATATCGTCAGCGTACGTAGCAAGTAGGGCCTTCATGGGATCTACCATATGATAGGCGTTTGGGCAGGGCAGATCTGCAGTAAATACTGAGTAGAGCAGCGGTCCAGTACGCTGCCCTGCGGAACTCCAGCTCTCATAACACAGTGAGTCGAGTAGGAGTTTCTGACCCTGACCATGAATTTCCGATCTTCCATGTATGATCTTAGAACTCCATAATATGGTGCTGGGAATAACTTTTTAATTTTGCTGAGAAGGCCGTCATGCCACCCCTTATCGAATGTGTACCTGCACCACAGTGCCGTGTCCCTGACGAAATCCAAACTGATGATCCGGAAGGATACAACGCTCGGTCATAATGTCATCTAATCTCTTGGCAATCAGTCGTTCCCATAGCTTAGATAGCGAAGATAAAAGACTTATGGGTCGGTACGATTCAGGGCTCTCTTCAGGTTTACCAGGCTTATGCATAATTATGATTGCTGCCATTTTCCTCTGTTTTGGGAAAAACTGCACCCTGATTATGGCATTATATATCAGCGTCAAGTAGAGAATTGCTCGAACAGGTAGTGCTTTTAGTGTGGCATTGCAAATATTGATGCCGGGAGACTTCTTTAACGGGAGAGATTTGATGACTTCGGCAATTTCCTCAACCCTGATGGGCTAAATGGGTGGTGACATTTGCAGAGGTGTCTCTAGGTTATCAAGCGTCTCTTGATACTGCTCCGTTGTAGCGAATTGGAAGTGAGTGAACCTTGTCTCCAGATGATTTTCAAAACAATTAGCCTGTTCCTCTTCATTTTTAGCAAGTTCACCTCCCGGACACCTTATAGGAACCTGTCTAAACGTCTGTCTTTTAAGGTACTTGGTGCATTTCCATAGCGAGTATCCAGCATCCACTGTGTAGTCCATAGTAGCTAGTTTTTGCTCAAAAAAGTTGCTTCGAAGCACTCTTAAGACATTTCGTAGTTGCTTTGCAGCACGGTTCCATAAAAGTCGGTCCCAGGGGTCTTGAGATCGGATTGCTCGCCTTCGGAGTCTTCTTTTCTGTGTCAGAAGCTCTCTAGCCTCTCTTGTCAAGACTATCCCATAGGTGGTGCTGTCCGAGGGACAGGAGAAGTAGAGACAGCCGCAGCCCTATAATTGCTTTCTGTTAGGTTGTCAACAGCCATTTCAATTTCCTCACCAGAATTAAGCATGGTTTTCAACGAAATAAGGCTCTCCAATTCTTGACTAAAGGCAAGGAGGTCAGTGTGTTTGGTGACTAGCCTGGGACTTGGATTGAGTACTATCTGTCTCAATGCTAATGATAAGAGGCAAATGATCAGAATCCAAGTCCCAGCTTTGTGTTATAGTTGCTAGGTGGTCTGGTATACCATGATACACTGCGAAGTCTATGCAGGAGGGCGTATGGCTGTACACGTACGGGTACCTTGTCGGAGGTAAGTAAATGGCGCTATACTGCAGGTCCCCCAGTCCTGTGGCTATTTTTACTGATGACAATTGTATGTGGCGTGTCTCAATGATCCTTTGTGGAAAGTGGCGAAGAGTTGTCCTCACGAACACCGTTACTCCGCCAACACTATTATTATTAAGGGATGGACTATATGCTGGATAGTACGCATATTCATATATCTTCACAGTTTTCCCTCTTTAAAGTTTAAGTTCAATCACAAGAAGAATGTCTTTATACCTTATGTCCGAATACCTTATTGTTGTGCGCGAACAGCTCAACATCTTTGGCTTTTCTTGAAATGCCGTTAGCATTCCAAATAAGAATCTTTAGTGGATTCATTGGGAGGCTGAGACGTTGTTAAAGAGCTGTGGCTTAAGTTCACTCCCAGCCCATTCTTTTAACATATTCGCTAGTTCAAGAACCATTTTTTCAAGCTTTTCCAGTCGTTGATTGGTTTGGCTTTTATACTGTAGTTGTTCTTGCTGCTGCTGTTGCAACCACATAAGAAACTGCTGGTGTTGTTGTTGTTGGATCTGCTTTTGTCATTCCATAAACTGTTGTTGTTGCTGTTGTAACAATAGTTGCACATCAGATGAGTTATTCTGCTGTGTATTCGATCGATGTTGCTGCAATATCTGTTTCGTTTGTGAATTGTTTAGGCGTTGACGCTGGGTTGGTCCATCCTTGGAGGGCGCTATATTTGGGAATCCTTTTACTACTGTAGCATAGGATACTGCTCTGTTTCCGCCAGTGCCTAGATTAAGAGCATTATTGGTGTTGTTGTTGTTGGATCTGCTTTTGTCATTCCAGAAACTGTTGTTGTTGCTGTTGTAACAATAGTTGCACATGAGATGAGTTATTCTGCTGTGTATTGTGATTTGTTTAGGCGTTGACGCTGGGTTGGTCCATCCTTCGAGGGCGCTATATTGCATTGCATGGTTTGGTGATTTTCGCCACATCTGGCACAATTTCGGTGTCTGCGGCAGTATTTAGCTGCATGGCCGTACTTCTGGCAACAACGAAATTGCGAAATTTCAGAAGACTTTCTCATCTTTTCAATCCGTATTTTCTGTCGGCCCTGTTTTGCACAGGGTTGTGAATGTGGCGGTTATGTCTTTGTTTGATATACTGTGATGTAAGTCCCTTATTACAATTCTGTGTGGTTTATCTGTCAGCATTTGATTAGTGTGAAACTGAATACCAATGTCATCCATATGGCTTACTATTTCCCTGTAAGTGTCACTGTCTTTTGGAAATATTCTGACCTTTTCCCCTTGATTAGCTTTGACGACAACGTTATGTAAGCTTGTCTTTTCTTTTATAATCCCAAACAGAACATTCAAGTTACTAATATTAACAACAATTTGTGGTGGTTTTTTGTGAACATTAAGTTGATTGGTTGTATTGGATGGTTCCTGCAAGTTTCGCCCAGTATTGGAACCATCAAGTTGAGAATCATCCATATGGGCACTTTCAATATCAGCACCCTCTCTCATCATGCCTTCCACGCTATCTTCTTTAGTAAAAAGATCCGTGTCCAGGATGGCAAACCTATTATTGGAGCTTATCTTCAGGCTAGTCGTAGGGGGCGAGTGTAAAACGTGGCTGCTACTCCCTCTTTTCGGATTGGAGATGGGGGACAAGGGCTTTCCATTTTTTCTTTTACCCGCTCTCTGGTTTTGATCATTTAATAATCTTCTGGCAGCATCGCTGAGATTATCTTCTACCATGCCAGAGTTTGTCGATGTGGAACTTTCCTGGTGAGTGGATCTTGTTCTAAGGCACGGGCTGCTTATTGCGGCATTTGCCATTGTATATATGGTGCTGCTATTGGCATTAGTAAATGTCACCGTTGTTGTGGTGACGCTACTGCTTTGGGTTACGTTGCTTGTAGAGCGTTGAACGGCACTCATTTCTGATCTCATGAGGTAATTTGCCAGCTATTGAGAACATTGTTCTATGATTACTCTGCTTATTTAAAAGCTGGGTGTCATCAGAATTGTTCTCATTCATTGTCTTAATAATAATTCTTAATATTTACAAACTGACCAAAAAACAGATCAAATACGGATAAGTTTTACTGATAATCATAGATGAGGGATGAGGGGAATATGTTGCCCGAAGGGCAGTTATCGTAGCTACACCGCACTTCGCGCGGCACAATTGATCTCTATGAATGCAAATTTGCGACCCAGATCAACAGCTGTTTTTTATTTTTGCACAAGCAACCGCGTGGCCGCTGGGCAGCGGAGGGCCACTTCGTGCAAGCAAACTCAAAATTCTTTTTTTTTTTAATTTTTTAAATGAAAGTGGTTAAGTTCCACTACAATATTACTGAGGGTCACGATTAAAAAATTTTTGCCACTATTTTGGACTTGTCTTTGGTTTATCACGACGGAGAGAAATTTTCACCTTTCGCGCAGCTCCGTTCACAGTTTATCAGAAAGCAACGAAACCTACATTGAAATTATAGAAAAACCAATAAACTATTTTGCAAGACAAATTGAATTTATTATAGTTACCGTATAGCAAGTAGAAACAACGAAATACTTTTCCAAAACAAAACTGACCATCAAACACACTGACAAAGGCAGCAGATATCCTCATTAAATACTTCTTAAATAATAACAGTGGAAAACAATAAAGACTTTTTAGTTTTTCAAAATCATAGCGAGAAACCATTAACCCTCATAACTCAAATTTATGAGCACTTCTTCTTCTGTATTGGAACATGTGGAAATAAATATCTCTCTAAAGACAAAACACGAACTGGACTTTGCAATACCATATTTAAATGAAATCATATATGCAGCAACGAAATCGACACCATCTATAAAAATGATCACATTAAAGAAAACTCCCGCTTTTATTAGAGACAAAATCAGTCAAAAGCGTAAACTTAGGAGGATAAGGCAAAGGACTAGGCATCCAGAAGATCCAGAAGATAAAAACAAACTTAATATAGCAACAGACGAGATCAAGAGAATTCTCAGGGAAGTCAAAGATATGCGGCTTCAATACTACCTTAGCAAACTTGGAACTTCCTTATCTAACAATAATTCCCTGTGGAAAGAGCCGAAAAAATTGACGAACTCAACTATACACATGCCACCTATAAAAAGAAACAACAACACATTGTCGAGATCAAACAAAGAAAAAGCAGACACTCTCGCTGAACACTTTAAAACATCATTTAGCCATTACATGGACAACGGCAATGCTAAGCTTCCAACACAATCACCAACTTAAATTGTGCAATTAAAATTATAACAAAGACAAAAATTAAATCTCCAATAGGTCCATGGAGTAATTAACAAAATAACAGACGAATTTGACAAAAATAAGTTTTGCTATGCTGTGTACTTGGATATTGCTAAAGCATTTGACAAAGTATGGCACAAAGGACTGCTGCATAAGCTAAAAAATTTACTACGATATAACCTATATACCATCCTTCAAAGCTATATAACGGACAGATATTTCCATAATAAATACGACAATGAATGCTCAGATATTATGCCAGTGTCAGCGGGTTTTCCTCAGGGTTGGACCTATATTATACCTGATTTATATCTCCGATATTCCAGCGCCAACTACGCGACGTTCGACTGGGAACTGCCAGTAAATCCCACCTACAGCTAAGTCAGTGAACACAATCGAAAATGCTCAGAGTAATCACAAAAGCCGAATGGTACATTAGAAACGAAGGTATCCATAATGAGTTAAACATAAAAACATTCAACGAAACTATTAAAAAAAAGCAGCAAAAAACTACTTTGCCACCAAAACTCAAATTTAAGACAAATAACGATGACAGAGTTGGAACCAAGAAGATTAAAACGAAGAACTACAACAGAATTAAATTATTAAATTATTAATGTATTAGCGTATCCTTGCACTGGGAAGGGCCCCAACTTTTCTTTTTCACATCTAGTCAAACAATTACTTATTGCTATTTTTTTAAAACAAAATGTAATTTTAAGAAAAAATTTAAAAAAAAAAAAAATAATAAAAAAAAGCACTTCTTTAAAAATTTTACTAAACAACGAGACATACAAATTGATATTACCAAAAGTAAAACGGGAATAGCAGACATAGAACGCCTTCATAGAACCATAACTGAAAAAATCAAAATTAACAATGCTGAGAACAATAGATAAATATAAAACTAGAATGGAGACAATTTTATACATATACAATTACAAGACCAAACATAAAACAACCGGACAGATACCGTCTTAACACCCATCTTTACGCAGGCACACATACTAATGATACCCAGGTAATTAAAGAAATTAAAATCAAAAAACTTAACAAAAAACGACAGGATTTCGAAATCCACACAAAATTTAGACAGAATAATAACTTGTATTGCACCATGAACTACAGTAGGAACACACGAAATCAACCCAATAGAAAACAATCAAGGATTTATCATGTTTGAATCTGGAACATTAAAAATCCCCATCACCATTATTATGTCTCACAATAAAGAAACATTTAATAGTATATTTAAACAATGTCAAGAATTTAAAAACGTTACACCAATTAAATATTTAACCGATAAAATAGAAAGAGAAATAAATGGCATACGCTTCTCAAAACGAAACAAACGAGGACTGGTTAACATTGTAGGTTTCAATTTAAAATATCTTTTTGGCACTCTAGACGAAGACGACAGACAACATATTGAACAACAAATTTAGAAGGATGTACAGGAATATTTAATCCCAAACTATAACGTAGCTACTAATTTCCCACATTCCTATGAATACAATTGAATAACCAACTTTCATCATTGCACCTTACCCCGACAATAATGGCCAAATTATTAAGGAAAATATTGAAGGCAAAGCAAATATACTTATAACCTGGAATATGACATAAGGAAAAACTTGATCACAATTGTAACGGTCAAGAGATTTATATTGAAAATAATAAAATAATAAAAACAACCAATCTAACCAACCAATAATCAACAATGCACAAATGTAGTATTTACTGAACACAATGTAACCAAAGTCAGAAATTTCATTTCAATGTCACACATTTAAATTATGGAAATGATTTTGTTAAACAATAAGAATAACACAATTTACAAAAACATACTAATAATCTTCATATCTGTATTAGTTTTAATTTAAATATTTTATTTTTATATGAAATGTAAAACAGCGCCACACAAAATTATTATCTCTTACCTAAAACCAAGTAAAACCACTAACAAAAATATCGAAAAAAAAAACATAAATAGTTGAAATTGGAAATCCAGTACCACAATTATATCCAGAAATAATTGTTTGAGGACAACCTAACATGTAAAAGGGGAGGAGTGAAGTATTCACTCTTCATATAAAAAGCTTTTTTTTTATGCTAATTCTATTTATTAAGGTTTCAAAAGGAATCGTTCAGTAATTCCTCTGAACTTAACCTAATGTGTGATAAAGATAAATGAGACCAAGTGGTATCTTAATTAAAAAGTACAAAAGAAAGAAAAATCTAGTCTAGTTATCAATTACTTAATATGTAATGTGTTATATTATCCTCCGGGTAAGGAGAACGCTGGGGTGAACCCTCTTCAGTCTTCGGAGGGAGATGGGATCAGCTAGGATAGTTGCTAGTCGGTTCGGGTTCGGCATAACGGCTGCTATGGAAATTAATCTGATCCCCAAGAAGGGTAACTTTCAGATCTCTTTCGATAACCATGTTCGTCACGTACCAGGGGAGCCCAGATGCGTGACGTGCAGCTCTCGACTGGACCACACGGAGCCTATTAAGCTGGGATTTGGCGGCAGTTCCCCACACCTGGATGGCATAACTCCACGTTGGAGAGAGAATAGCTTTGATTAAAAGAGCCTTAGAGCTCATTTGAAGTTTGCTGGAGTGGAAGAGCCAGTCGAGCTTTTTTAGCTTCGCCAGTGACTTAGATTTGACCGATGTGATGTGGGCCCTCCAGGTCAGTCTCCGATCTAGATGCACTCCTAGGTAGCAGTGTGATCTGACATTGGTGATAGGGCTTCCATTAAAGGTCAGATCTGTGCAGGTTCCGGGTCGCAGGGAAAAAGTTACACAGGTTGACTTTGAGTAGTTAATGGCCACATTCCATTTGGCAGTCCATTTTTCGATTGCATGCAGCCATTCCTGGACTGCGTAGGAGGCAGTTTGCAATGAAGGATGAGACGCCAGCATGGCAGTGTCATCGGCGTAAGTGGCCAGGAGTCGCTGAGCCGGGGGGACTTCGGTGTTGTTTGCGGGAGATGGCATGTCAGCAGTGTAGAGGGTGTATAGGAAGGGCGCAAGAACACTTCCCTGTGGAACTCCTGCGTGAATCTCTTCCAGGCTGGATCGAGCATCACGCACTGCAACGTCAAACGTCCGATAAGAGATGAACGATCTCAGGATGGCATAGTAGGGAGCAGGAAGGAGAGCTTTCATCTTGTATAGAAGGCCCTCATGCCACACCTTGTCAAACGCTTGCTTCACGTCTAGAAAGACGCCGACCGTGTAGAGTTTGTGCTCGAAGACATGCGTAACCTGGTTGACCAGTCGATGTATTTGTTCAGGGCAGCCGTGGGACTTCCTGAAACCAAATTGGTGTGAAGGTATGTGGTTCACTACTTGCGGCAGTTCCATCAGGCGGGCTAAGAGTATTCTCTCAAAAATCTTAGAGAAAGTTGATAGCAGGCTGATTGGGCGATATGCATCGATCTGCGTTGGCGGCTTTCCGGCTTTAGGTATCATGATGATACGTGCACGCTTCCATTGCCTTGGAAAGTGCCCTAGCCTTAGCATAGCATTAAAAATTTTTACTAAGGCTAGGACTCCTTTGCGTGGCAGAGACTTCGCAGCACGGTTGTCGATGCTATCGTAACCAGGGGTTTTCTTGATGTGAAGCGCCTTCAGCTGCATCATGACTTCCTGCGGTGTAGTATGCCTAATGGGGCGAGCCGGTACAGTCGGAGCGTCCAGAAAATTATTGATTTCTACGCGGTTAGAGTCGTCTGTTAGGTTGAAGGGCATGAAGGTGGAGGTCAGGTGCGAAGCAAATGCTCTCGCTTTTTCATCGTCCGTCTTGAGCCAGAGGCCACTTTGACTCAGGACGGGAGATTGAAACATCGGCTGTCTCTTGATGTTTCTTGTGAGCCTCCATAACGAGAAGTTGCTGTTGTTATCTGGGCCGGTACCCTCCAGCAGGGTATCCAGATTTTCTCGTCGGGTCCTGGCTAGCAAACGATGCAGTCTGTTTGTGGTACTAGAGTATTGCTGCTTGATGCTAGGATCTCCTGTGGCGATATACCGTCTCCTGAGGCGCCTTTTGTGGGAGAGCAGCTCCCTAGCCTCCAAGCTCAAGATGGGAGCCCTCCTTGCGGTCGTGTGACGAGCTTGATGTGGGGGAGGTGTGGCCCTCCGTGCTGCTTCTGCGATTGTGGCTACGAGGTAATCTATATATGTTTCCAGACTATTGCGGGTGTCAATGGGGATGTTGAGATCAACTGTGGCCTCGATGTGCTCCTTGAAGGCCACAGTATTTGCAGTAGGTGACAGCATTTTAGTGACACCTTTGAATAGCTGGGCGTCTTCATCCAGCACAAACAGCAGGGGGAGATGGTCAGACGACAGTTCTGTCAGCGTTTGCACGTTGATTTCTTGCTGTCTGAATCCTTTGGAGATCCCGAAAGCGATGGCACTTGGAGTGGCACTTGTTCGAAAGGGATAACAAGTAGCTTCTCCAGTTGCAACGATGTCGATACCTTTGCCCGCCAGAGCGGAGAACAGCACCCTGCCTCTAGTGCACATCCACCATCTGTGCTTTGCGTTCCAATCACCTGCCGCTAGGAACTTTGTGCCAAATTGAGCGATGATCAGCTCAACGTCAGCCTCTGTCCACCTGAGGTTAGGAAAGCTTAATGATCCGATAAGCTTGAAATATAAAGCTAAGTTGAACTTAAAAGGCTTTTGTTAATCCTCTGAAAAAGGTTTGCTGGGTCGAAAGAATACTTTTGTAAATTAGTTCATAGCTGACCTCTGGTGAAAACTTAAATAAAGATTATAAAATATATATAATTAAATGTTTGCAATACTTATATGTGAAAAAATATAATTTTATTTCACTGAATGATTACAATATTTGTATTTGTTGTATACAATTAGGTCTCAAACTGAACTTATCTTCGTAATTTGATTGGGTCGAAAGAATACTTTTGTAAATTAGTTCATAGCTGACCTCTGGTGAAAACTTAAATAAAGATTATAAAAATATATATAATTAAATGTTTGCAATACTTATATGTGAAAAAAATATAATTTTATTTCACTGAATGATTACAATATTTGTATTTGTTGTATACAATTAGGTCTGAAACTGAACTTATCTTCGTAATTTGATTGACGTTCAAGCCCCGATGTCGAGCTTTTCTAAACTTTAAAGTTCTGATCGTGAAGAGAAAAAGCTTCTGGCGTTAATTGTTTTACGCTTCTCTTGGATCCAGTGCATTCGCTCTTGGATATAAGTGCTTTTGGCTTATAATTTGACACTTTTGTTTTTCGGGACTGCGAGTCCAAAGTTTGAACGTGGGCACGTGATGTTTAGTCTACTTGTGGGTGATTATGGGAGTTGGGTTTTTTCCATTCAACCTTGGTTTTGAAGATCTCATGACAATCCATTCTGATTTGGGATTTTTCTATTTTTGAGGATCCTATGACAATTTATTCTTACATGATATTTTTTGGGTACTTAGGGTTGCATTTGGATGTACATATTTATTGTATGTGTATTGGTGTGTAGGCATGTGCTTAAGTCTTAGGGACTTATCGATATGTCACTCCACCAACCTTTGAATTTGGCCTGTCCACAGGTCATCAAATTTGGATATAATGCAATAATGTCACCTTGTTGAATATTTGCAGTGACATTATTTTCAAGGTGCGTATGTTCTTCTTTTTGCTTACGACATTTGACAATAATTTTCTTAGGAATATTTTTAAACTTATACGCTAAATACAGATTTCTATCATTTCTCTTGTTTGTAAATGATTTATTGGTTCTAGACTTTTGACATTGTTGGTGATATAAATTGTTTGTGTAAAGTTTGCTAAATTATTAGAAATTAAGAATTCGTCTATTTGCATGGTAAAATTTTTAATTTTAATTATGTTGTTTCCTGATATTAATATTTTATTGTTTGTACAGTCTTGATTGACAACTGTTTCAGGAATATTCCATGTTAATTAATTTAAAATTTCTATGGCTTTTAATGTATTTGCACTGAGTTTGCTTTTGTTTTATAAGTCCAACAATACATTTGTCAAATATTACCCTATTGGTATCTTTTTGAAATACTTGGTTATTGAATATATAAAATTTATCGAATATTTGCTCGGTTAAAATATATTTATGTTCATCTGGGTACGGAACTATTTGAAATATCGGAACTTTAGTGAACACGCTAGGAACGTGGGATTTTTTTCGTGTCTGTTTTAAGCCAGGTTGACGTTTTAATTTTTAACATTTTTTCTGAAATTACATGTTTTAAATAATCATGTTTTAGTAACTTTGGGTTGATACCCGACTCTATGTCTTCTATATATTCTGTAAATTGCTGTAGGTTGAATATCAATACTGCAATTCGTTGGTGTTGTTCTTTTTCTGCTTTGAGTATTGTTTATTATTTATATATTTATTGATTATGTGTATACATTGATTAAATCGATAATCATGTTTAGATCATGAGTTTTCACGGAGTCTTCTAACATATTAATAATTCTTTCTTCTAACTCTTCTCTGCCGTCTTCGTCTAAGGTACCAAAAAAGTATTTATACGCTTTCCCTACTACGTTCAAAAGCCCTCTTTTGCTTAGACTAATAATCCTTAATCCATTTATATGTTGTTTCAATTTATCGACTAAATCTGTGTACTTGTATCTGTGGTACATTGGGATAGTCGTTTGTTTCAGTTACTAGATTTTCGAACATTAGAATTGTATATGTTATATTTATGGTATACTCAATATACAATATTTACTCAAATACAATATATATTTACGAATTCAAACCGAGTGTTTAATAAAAAAAAGAACACAGGAGGGTTTTTTATTTATTAGGTTTTATTATTTCCAATAAAGGAAGAACTAGAGACTTTGGATTATCACAAGGTTGCATAATGGACTTCGAGGTTGAAGTGTTATCGCGATTGATAACGTACTCAGAACTGAACTAATGTATGGGGACATGTTTGGGTTTATATAGGCGGATTGGGATAGCTTAAGAGCGAAGTTTAAGAGAATAAAGTTATCAACGTTCATTCTCCCGGGAAGAGAGGTGTCTATTCTCCCGTTAAGAGAGGAGCCCCGATAGGAGTAATTTGAGAATCCTGAGACGATTGTGTGGGCGGAAGTTTTTGTTATTTCAGTTGGCTCGCCAAGTGATCGAATGTTTAGGGGACGTGGACATTGGATCGCCCCAGAGTCTAGACTTTGGACTTCGGACTTTTGCACTTTGCACTTTGCGTAAATGAAAGCTAAGCATAATCGAAGGGCTCTCGATTTTTAACTACATTTCGTACTTAGACATTAATGTGTGTGTGTGATTGTTTACAATAGTGTGTGTGGTTGTGATTGGGGATTTGTGGGTGTAGATATGTTACTATATATTCGTAGCTGGTTGGAATTTCCATCGTTCCTGTTTGGAATATAAGATATACATTCTTCGCACTTATTGGATTTACTTCAATATTGATGCATTTGACCATGGTGATAAGTGATAATATACAACTAAGCATTATTAGGAAAGTTTTTTTGTACCTTGCGCTTCATTGGTTGGTCTTGGATTATCATATTTACTCTTATTAAACTTTTTCTGTTTCTTAAATTATAACTTATAATGGACGATTTTCTTGCCGCGGCTTGTTTCCTCAAAAAAAATTTTCCTGTCTTTTTAAATGGTGTTAGGGTGATGGGGTTGCTGGTCCTGGAAATTTCCTAGTTTGCTGAAAATAGACCACTCGGAGAAAAGCGAACACTTGACTTTGTAAATGCGCGGGCGCGACCGGCGTATGTTTATTCTTCGTGGTTAGTTTTACACTAAAGCTTATTCTAATGAGTTGGGTTCTCCCAAGCGCAGCGGAGACTCCTCGGAGACTCTGTGGTGAAGAGCGGGAGAGCGTGAGAGGGAGTGGGGAGCGTAAGAGGGAGCGGAGAGCGGGTGACAGTCCACACCCCGTAACTTGAACATTCCGCCCCCCTTGCAATCACTGGGGTTGCATCATAGCCATCCTACGGCAGGCTGCAGGCACCGGAAACGATCCACCCAAACACAGTTTTTTGAGCGACCGGCATTCCCTCGTCGAAGGTCAGGAATCCGGATTGGATAACCTTAGGATAAACATCTGCTCCTAAGACCATGGAGACGGTAGCCGGCCGATGGAACTGGTCATCAGCCAGCATGATGTCCCGGTACTTGGATACTATGGTGTCGCTCAATGCCCGGACAGGTGTGCGGATCCGCACCCTGGGCTCGATCTTGAGCACGACCTCCAGCTTAGTATTCGCGTCGATCCTGGAGCGGATCGTCGTCGTGCAGACCTTCTCGTCGCCAACATTGGTCATCGGAAGCGTAAAGGCTGACGCCAACGAAGCGTCGATGCAGCTCATGGGGCTGCACGGATCGATCAGTGCTGCAGTCTCGAAGGTCTTCGTCCCGGTCTCCAACTTGACCAGCGCTGTGGGAAGGATGTTTACGCTGTGGCGTTGCAGCAACGACGAGAGCGATGGGCCTGGCGTGGTCGATTCCGGGCGTCGTGGCGATGAACTCCTACGCTGAGTTGGCGGATTGTGCCGGCGGGAACGTTGGGACGAGGCCGAAGCTGCTTGCCGGGTTGGCACCGGTTGGAGACGTGAGCGCGCTCGCGACCGCGACAACGAGCTAACCTGCTCGTGCATGTGGAGCAGCGTGTGGTGGGATCGGTCGCACTTCTTGCAACGATCATCGCTTCGGCAGTCTCCCGTGGAATGCTCGTGAGCGAGGCAATTGGCGCAGTATTTGTTAATGAGGACTGCTCGCAAACGCTTTTCAGCGCTGAGCTTTAGGAACCTCGCGCACTTCCGAAGAGGATGGATACCGCGGCAGACTCGGCATCGGTAGGATTGAATACCTCGGGTACGTCTGCTCTCCACGGCACGAGCACTGCGTGCGTTTTGTTGACGAGGGGCCATGCTGCGCGTAGTCGAATGTCGAACGGAGATCGAAAACGAAATGAAAAATAATGGATGATTAGTGGATGATAATGGATAGCTAGTGAACTACAACTAAGGACGATAGGAGCGCCTATTATTGTCGAGATTCGGAAGACTCCGTCGGCAAAAGCACCACTTTTGCTACTGGACGTTTAACAACTCCACGCGCAGTACGGATATTTACTACACGGACGTTGCCGTCGGCTCCTGGGAAAACAGACTCAATTCTGCCGAGCCGCCATTCATTAGAGGGCAAGTTGTCGTCCTTGATGACGACCATGTCATCGATGCGGAGATTTTTGGACGGGGCCTGCCATTTGGAGCGCTTGTGGAGTTCTTTGAGGTACTCTTCTTTCCATCGCACACGGAACTGCTGATGAAGAGCTTTCAAATGCTGCCACCGATTAAGAATGGATTTCGTTTCCCCCTTTACTTCGGGTTCCACCGTGGACATAAGGGGTCCCCCGACAAGGAAATGACCTGGCGTCAGAGCCAGCAAATCTGTCGGGTCCTCAGACATGGGAGAGAGCGGCCTGGAGTTAAGGCACGCTTCTATTTTTGCCAATAGCGTGGAGAGCTCTTCGAACGTGTATTTTCGTGTGGCAGTGCATTTGTAAATAGCGTCTTAAAACTTTTTACGCCTTCTTCCCAAAGGCCTCCCATATGGGGTGCTCTTTATGAATAAATTGCCATTGCATCTCTTGATGAATATAGGCATTCGTCACCGACTCTTTTACGGCTTGAAGGAAATCGCAGGAAAGCAGGGTGGCAGCGCCAACAAAGGTTTTGCCATTGTCTGACTGGACTTGTCGCGGACACCCTCTTCTGGATACAAAAGGAGAGAAAGCGGCAAGAAACTTTTCGGTCGTTAAGTCAGATGTAGGCTCTAAATGGATGGCCTTGGTGGAGAAACAAACAAAAACTAACACATACCCCTTTGTAATAAGACATGCTCTTCCCGTATAGTTCTTTATATCGAACGGAACGGCGTAATCCATGCCAGTATACGTGAATGGTCGGGAGAACTATGCTCTTTCTTTGGTCAGGACACCCATCAGTTGGCTTTGCAACCGCTTTTTGTGGATCACACATACTTTCCACGAATTTTCTTCTGCTTTCATCAGGTTCTTAATTCTCGGAATCCAGTATTTCGACCGGATGAGGCGCACCATTAACTGGTTACCACCATGGAGAGTTATGCGATGAGTGAAATTCGCAAGGAGGCGAGAAAGCAGGCAGTTATACGGAACAATCACTGGATGCCGTTCATTGTATTGAAGGCTTTCGGAAGCCGACACACGGCCGCACGCCCTGATCAGTCCCTGCGTATCTAGAAACGGGTTCATGCTTAGGATGGCACTTGAATTTGACACTAGACGCTTTTCACTTTGACAGTGATATTCCACAGGGAATTCTCTGCCCTGAGTGTTCCAAATTAGGAACCGCTCGGCGTCGGCGATTTCAGTGGCCAGCAAATGCACATCAGATGGAGATATCTGCTTCCTGCACCGCTGAATGATGCGATGAACATAAGCAAGGACTCGTAGAGCTTTCTCTAACTTGGAGAAACGTGCCAACCACTCTTCAGAAGGAGCTTTTGCGAGATGGACTTTTAGAGCACCCTTCTCCAGGTCTGTCACCGGAGCGTTGTCGACCTGAGTTGGCCATTGGTTGCGTGGATTTTGCAACCAAGTCGGTCCGTGCCACCATAACTGGCTATCGGCTAGATCTTGGAGGGAAGCTCCTCTACTTGCCAGGTCTGCTGGATTATGCTCAGATTGAACATGAGACCAATTTTCTGTTTTTGTGGCCTGGGCGATCTTCGTCACCCTATTGGCTACAAATGTGGTCCACTGGCACGCTGGCTTGCTTAACCATGCAAGCACTATCGTGGAGTCCGTCCAACAGTAAAGTTCGGAGTTAATCGTAGGCATCTGCGGAATGATGGCTGCAGCCATTTCGGAAAGCAATAACGCTCCGCACAGCTCCAGTCTTGGGAGCGAAACCGTTTTGACTGGTGCTACCCGGGTTTTCGCGGTTAGGAGTTGCACCATAATGGTGCTGCCCACTTCTACGCGGACATATATTGCCGCCCCATAAGCCTTTTGCGATGCATCGCAAAATCCATGATGCTCGACCTTGAAATCTGGATTAAACGATAGCCAGCGTGGAATGCGTATCTGCTCTAAAACCGAATAACTTTGGAGAAAATTAAGCCATCGCTGAAAAAGCTCATTTGTAATGTTTTCGTCCCACCCAAGCTCCTGCAGCCAAATCTCCTGCATGAAAATTTTAGCTCGAACGATAAGCGGCGCTAACCAGCCTGCAGGGTCGAACAATTTGGCAATTTGGGACAGGACTTGGCGTCTTGTAAAGGACGTTTCGATAGCCAACTCTGGCGGGATGAAGAAGAATTCGTCGGAGGTTGCTTTCCAGCGAATACCGAGGGTTTTGGCAGTACTTTCTGCATTGATCTCGAGAAAATCAGTATTTAAAAGATGGTTGCTCTGAATGGCCGCTAAAACTTCCTTTTGGTTGGAGGTCCATTTCCTCAATGGAAATCCGGCGGAATTCAGAGCGTCTCGGAGCTCTTGCACCATGAGCTGAGCTTCTTCCGTGGAGTCCGCTCCGGCTAGAACATCATCCACATACATGAAATTTCGAATGACATTGCTAGCTTTTGGATGGTACTCCGATGGCCAGGAAAGGCGCGCAATTGACTCCAAAGGTTACTGTTTTCAATTCGAAATCTCTGATTTCCCCTCTATTGTTACGGAAAAGTATTCGCTGGAATGGAGTGTGTTTCGGACCTACCCAGATCTGCCGATACATTTTTTCGATATCGGCGCTGAACACGTATCGAAAATAGCGCCACTTCAGAATTTGAATGGTCAAGTCGGACTGTAAGACAGGGCCAGCATGAAGGATATCATTTAAACTGGTACCATTCGATGAAGGGCTGGAGGCATTGAATACTACACGGAGTTTTGTAGTCACGCTTTCCGGTTTTAAGACGGCGTGATGTGGCATATAATAGGCGTTGCAATCATGCGTAGGAAAAACTTGTCGCATGTGCTTTAAGTCGAAATATTCCTGGATCACCGAATCGTATCTCGCTTTTAAGGCCTCATCTCTTTTTAGACGCTGCTCATTTCTTAAGAACTGAGCCAACGCGAAAGACCTAGAATGCCCTAGCCCGGAACCGATATGTTCTGGGTCGCGAAAGGGCAGAGTAACGACATATTTGCCGCAATCGTTTCTCGTGGTCGTTTGGAGGAAATTCTTCTCGCACATGGAATCGGATTCTTTTACCAACTTTGTTGGTATATCCTCCACCTCCCAAAATTTTGTGAGGAGTTTGTCCAGTGAATTATCGTACGCTTGGGAGATCTGTGTCGAAAAGAGGAAAAAATGCTTTGGGCTGAGGCTGACACTGGCCCAGTTAGTACCCAGCCGAAAATGGTCTCTTGCCCCAAGAGAGAGCCACAGATGTTGGTTTTTGCTCCACTCAGAAGCACCGAAGGCAGAATGTCGGCTCCGATAAGTACATCTATTTGTGCGCTCTCATAGAAATTTGGATCCGCCAATGGAAAATCGGGAAGACCCCGAAGGAAATTTTGCGGAATTGGGTAGGAAGGCAGATTTCCGGCTAGTTGAGGGAGGACATAGGCCGTCGTCTCCAACTGCAACGCGGGCCTAGTCGGGGATCGGATGGTGAAACTGCAGAGCTTCTTGGACTGAGCAGCTACTGTTCGGTTTAAGCCCGAGACTTGGGCTTGAACCACCTGGAATGGCAATCTAATTAGATTGAACAGTCGCTCGGTTATGAATGTCGCCTCTGATCCGGAGTCAATCAGGGCGCGTGCCTTAAAGTTAGTGCCAAGATGGGAAATATTGATTATGGCAGTGCCAAGAAGGATAGCTCTTGAGCCTGTGGCGAAATAATTCTGAACACCGGCTTGCTCATTTGGAACGAAATTGGCCTGATTAGCGGAAATTGGCCTTGCAGGATTTGAAGGGCTGGAATTGCTGGAACAGAGGTTGTTTCGGTGCAACAACGTGTGATGCCGGCCACGGCAAGTAAAACAATTGTGAGTGCTTTTGCACTCACGAAGCTGATGTCCCTTTGCGAAGCAGTTTAAGCATAACTGCTTCCGTTTAATGTAGGCTGACCGGTCGTCAACCGACATTTGGAGAAAACGCGGACATACACGGACAGGATGGTTCTCCTTGTTGCACAAGTCGCAACTTTTCAATTTTGGAGCCACTTTCGTCTCATAGGAATTTAATTTTCTAGAAGGCCCACTTGAGTTTATCGCTTTGGAATGCGACTGACTCGGTACGGACGGTCTCACATCATCGATGGCCTCTAAGGTTCGATGACGTTCTGTAAGGAAGGTGTTCAGCTCTCCCCATGTCGGGATGTCGGCTTTCTTATGTAGCGACTGCTCCCATAAGGAGAGAGTTATCTTCGGGAGCTTGGATGAGCACAGATATACCAGCAGGCAGTCCCAGTTCTCAGTGTTGATGCCAGACAGTTCTAAGGCAGTCAAGCAACCTTGAACAGTACTTTGCAGTACCTTCAAGGCCGCCCCAGATTCCTGTGGTATCGACTGCACATTAAACAGTATTTTCAATTGACTGTTTACCAACAATCGTTTATTTTCGAAACGCTCTATCAGGTTTTCCCACGCAGAGCGGAAACTCTCGTTGGTGAGAGGCGAAATGGAAACTATGGCATGCGCGTCGCCACTTGTTTTGGCATTTAAATGGAATAACTTTTCAACCGGAGTCAGCCGTGGATTATTGATATAAATGGCTGTGAAAAGATCCCGGAAAGTCGGCCAGCGAAGATAGTCGCCTGCGAAAACTTCTGTATCGCATGGAGGCAACCGACAGCCAGAGGAAATGTAGGCCTGGGGCGCAGCGTTCGCGGTTGGGATGGACTAAGAAGTGCCCTGCTCGATTTTATCAACGAGCTGGGCAACACACCTTTCATAGACTGAATAGCAATAATTGTATTTAGCCCTGAGAATAGGCATGTTGCTTGCTGCCGCTTCGTCTGCTGACACAAGGCACTCTGAGCAGAGATCGTATTCCTTTTCAACCTTGTCCCATAGGGTTCGGACTTGGTCGCGACGGACGCCAAGCATCGTGACAGTTGGAGCTGCGGATTCCGGAGTGTTGATCTGAGCCTCAAATTCGCTTAAGCGGTCAGAAACCGAAATGAATTTGGCTAGCGCTAGATCTGAAGCAGCCATATTTTTAGCTATGCGCTGTACTGTGGCTTTGGATGGAGTAGCACAGTCGTCGGAAATCTGCGAAGGCGTTCTCACCGAAATGCTTGGGATTCTTGGACTCTTGGGCCCTTGTGGTGAAAAAATAGACCTGGGTTTGTCAGCGGACAATT
Source organism: Drosophila sechellia (assembly GCF_004382195.2). NCBI lineage: Eukaryota > Metazoa > Arthropoda > Insecta > Diptera > Drosophilidae > Drosophila > Drosophila sechellia. The sequence goes on from NW_022611434.1 coordinate 123,587, forward strand.
TCTTCTTATCGTCCCCGATGGGCATAATCGAAGAAATACGAAATGGAAGGGAAGCGGTTTTGGAGCCCGGTCAAACTTTTGAAAAATTAGACAGATTCCTCAGACTGTACTTAATAATTTAAGTGGTGTAAAATTCACGAAGTGGAAACGTCGTAGTTTAGACTGATCGGACAGGTGACTTGGAGTGAACAGCGAATTGTATAAATGACCTGTGATTTACGGTAATTGGGTCCACCTTATTTATGGTTGGAACCCTTGGAAATTGGAACACGGTGATATAAAATGTTTATTAGAAGGAAGAAAATTTTATTCTTTTATTTACAACTGGAAACGGAGAAAATGGAATGACTGGAATTGAGGTCTTTTCTCCGCGTTGTAAATACTTCTAAAATAACCACAAACTAATATCCAAGCAATACGAAAAGGAAATATTTGTCGGGTGAACGACTTGTATTTGGCCGTATTATGTATTTATGGATGATTATTTTTTTTGAAAATTTTCAAAAAAATTTAAAAAATAATTTAATAAATATTAAAAATGTTTAATTTAATTTAAAATGTATTTATTGTTGTATTTGTATTTATTGATGGAAAATAAAACGCCTTTTCCGCGTCGGCACTTGGAATAAATTTTATTTGTGGTATGGACTTGCCGACGGGAAACAATCAAAACTTAGGTAAACTTTGGTTATACGCCTTTTCCGCGTCGGCACTTGGGAAACAGGCAATGTAAACTTTGGTACACTTTGGTTAAAGGGAATGCAGATAATCTGCGCAATGTATGCCGCTAATATGTGTAATGTATATGGAGATGTATGCTTATATGTATGTATATGGAGATGTATGCGTATATGTATTTATATGGAGATGTAATGCATGCAATGTATATGGGTAAATGGCGGGTAAATATTTAATTAATATTTTACTTGGAATGGCCAGAGGGTATGTGTTGTTTATTGTATTTGAAAGTATAGCAAAGCGAATTGTGTTAAGCGGACTGCGGAGTTGAAGCAAAAAAAATGTGCGAAATTTGCGAAAAGAATTTGGCTTGCGTTGGACACAGTGAAACGAGAATAGAATTTTTTGCCACTTTTGGCACAGTGTTGGACTTTAGGAATTTTCACTGAACTTGGCACAAATTAATTTCACTTCCTTCACATTTGGAATTTTGCACTTTTCGGACTGAATGAATATTTAAATATATTCGGAAAATTGGGACTTAGAAATTTAGAACGGTGGGTAATATGGCGGCGCCCGTGAGAATGGATAAGTACTTTCCTTTAATTGCCTTTTGTCGGATAAATCCGTTTGATTTGACAATAAATCTCAGCAAATTGAACGAAATTGGATTTTCGAACCTTTTGCTGCAGACCGGCAATTAAAGGGGATGGAAGTTTCGTACTTATCTTATAAGTTGGTCGCTGATGGACAAACTTGAAAAATCCAGGATATCCGGCTCGAAGGACCAAAATGTTAGGGTGATGGGGTTGCTGGTCCTGGAAATTTCCTAGTTTGCTGAAAATAGACCACTCGGAGAAAAGCGAACACTTGACTTTGTAAATGCGCGGGCGCGACCGGCGTATGTTTATTCTTCGTGGTTAGTTTTACACTAAAGCTTATTCTAATGAGTTGGGTTCTCCCAAGCGCAGCGGAGACTCCTCGGAGACTCTGTGGTGAGGAGCGGGAGAGCGTGAGAGGGAGTGGGGAGCGTAAGAGGGAGCGGAGAGCGGGTGACAGTCCTATTTTTATTAAGATATTCGATCTTATCCATTTTTTTTTGTTGTACATTAAAGCCTGGGCTGCCTCCATATAGAAAAATTTCAGCTGGATATCGTTTAGTACTATTATGTTTCCTTTTATGGTTATATACGTATAAGATTATTTCGAATTTGGATAGGTGTATCTTTAATATTATGTTCACTACCGGTAATTCTAAGCTTTTCATTTACGGTCTTGTGAAATCTTTCTATATCAGATACACAATGTTTACTAGTTGTTACAGAAATTTCAACAACTTCGGATTTTAACCAGTTTTGCAAAGCTATGCACATAAAAGAATAAAAGCTTAATCTTCCGCTTGCGTTTTTGTTTTTACATATATAATAGTTGTGTATGTATGAGTGGTAAAATGGACAAAGCAAAACGTAATATTAAGCCATTCGATGGCGAGAAATACGGGATTTGGAAATTTAGAATTAGGGCTCTTAGCTGAACAAGATGTGCTTAAGTAGTTGACGGTTCAATGCCTAACGAGGTAGATGATTCCTGGAAAAAGGCAGAGCGTTGTGCAAAAAGTACAATTATTGAGTACCTGAGCGACTCGTTTCTAAATTTCGCGACTAGCGACATAACGTAGCGTCAAATTCTTGAGAATTTGGACGGCGTTTACGAACGAAAAAGTTTGGCGTCGCAACTGGCGCTGCGTAAACGTTTGCTTTCTCTGAAGCTATCGAGTGATATGTCACAATTAAACCATTTTCATATTTTTGACGAACTAATAAGTGAATTGTTGGCAGCTGGATCAAAGATAGAAGAGATGGATAAAATTTCTTATCTACTGATCACATTGCCTTCGAGTTACGATGGCGTCGTTACAGCGATAGAGACATTATCAAAAGTAAATTTGACATTGGCGTTTGTAAAAAATAGATTGTTAGATCAGGAAATTAAAATTAAAAATGACCACAAAGATACAAGCAAGAAAGTTATAAACGCGATCGTTTACAACAAAAATAACACTTATAAAAATAAATCGTATAATAATCGGGTAACTAAGCCAAAGAAAACATTCAAGGGAAATTCCAGGAATAGAGTCAAGTGTCAAGTGTATGTTGATAATTAATTGTGTGTAATATTGTAGTATGTGCCTATGCAATATTAAGAACAATTAAATAAAATAGCATATTAATATATGGCAGCACTTTGTTGCTATGTTTATGTTTATGTTTATGCACGCAGTTAGGCCCAGAGCGGATGTAACATGATCGCCCACTCGAAGGCCACAAAGTATAAGTGCATTGCCCACTTGAAGGCCAAAAGTATAAGTGCATGGTCAGCATTCACACGCCGACCAAATGCTTATTACATACGTACATACATAGCTCGCTCTCCCGATAAGCCTAGATATATAAGATATACATAAGAACTCCGCTCCGCCGCTGGCGTACCCGGCAGCGCAGCTACGCGGATTAGCCTAAGTCCAAATATATTCAAAACTATAAAATCATACACTCTGTAGACGTTGAGCTGGCAGAACCATTTCTGCCTACTCTAAAACCAAAAGAATAATTTGAAAGAGAAATAAATATAAAGTCAGCCCGACGGCTGCATTAAACTAAAACGGACTTGTGTTCTGAATTGGGTTCTTCCTTTACATGGCGGCCGTGACAGTCGTCCAATGCTGGACGAATTGACCCAAGCTGGTGAAGACAAAGGAATACTGGACTGGAAGAAGGCACACAAGGAATAATTAAATGGAACCAAAACTAACCTAAAAACTAAGGAAGAATTGACCAAAGCTGGAATACTGGACTGGAAGAAGACACACACAAGGAATAATTAAATGGAACCTCCAAAACTATTGAAGAATCTGAGTGAGTAGAGTTTTATTGAGTATGGGTAAACACCGTGGCGGGTTGAAAACTAAGCTGAATAAACGTATAGCCCACGTAAGGTGGCTAATATACGGTCAGCAAACGCCACCGGTTTGGTCGAAAGCTCTAAAGCTACAAGCAGAGCTAGACCACTTGCTGCAATATCAGCAAGAATTAAAAACCCAAAAACTCGAGAAAACTCACTCAGATAATATCAAAAATATACCAAATATTAATGAAGTTCGTAATTACAAGGAATGTCCAGCACCGGCACCACCACTAACTAAACCAAAGAAGTCCTGCCCCCCTGGCTGCGAAGGAATCTGGAGTCCCTACTGCTTGGGGACCTGTGAGCGGCCATCGACGTCTTCAGTGACACCCAACAAATAGACAGCATCGAGGGAGTGTCAGCGTGCCACCCCCGGCGACGCCCAGCTGACACCCAACAAATAGACAGCATCGAGGGAGTGTCAGCGTGCCACCCCGGCGACGCCCAGCTGACACCAGATGAACATCAGCAGATGAACAGATGAACATTAAATAAATAAAATAGATATAAAATACATATAAGAAATTGTAAGAAATATTGTAAAACGGAGCATATACTATTATGCCCTGTTAACTCAATATGGCCCGTGAAGCCATAGCTAGAATCAGGCAGGCAATAATGTAAAATACAATTTCTTTCTTTATTTTAACGAACATTGAAAACTTTTTATTCCAAATATAAATGTCTATAGAGACAAATAGAATAAGTAAAACTAAAGATATAAATATATACAAAGAAGATTCACTAAAAAAATATATAATTAGTATACCCAAAATGGGTCTAATAGATACAAAAACTGTGGACTCTACAGCCAATGTCATAAATAAAGTTGAAGTCCAAAATGCAGACTTGTTCTGGATAACCATAATACTAATTGTAATTGCACTAATTATGGTATCCAATGCATTAATAAAAATATACAAATTGCACAACAAGTGCCTGAAGAAACGATACCGTAGCACTGCTAACGGTTTAGATAATATTTAAGGAAGATTTTGGAAAACCTAATCATGCATAAATTTGAAATTTGAATGAATTTTTGAAAAAGAAATAATAAATAAAAATACAAACGTAATATTGAATTTATCTAGATTAGAAACTAAAAAAAAAAATACAAATGCATAAATTTGAAGATATGAGAATACCATAGCATGGATTGGGAAAAGCTTGTTGATCAGTTAAAAGACCCAAATAAAAATTTCAGAAAATCCTATAAATGCTTAACGCAAAACAGATCAATACAAGCTGTAACAATTAATAAGAATGCCCAAATCCTGGTAAATAGTTATAATGAAATCAGAGAGCTGATTCAACTAAATAGAAAGCATTTGGAAAGCAAACAGTGTGCTAAAGCTTTGGAACTACTGGTGACATTAAGAGAAAAATTAATATTTATAAAAAATAAATTCAGTCTCCAGATAGAAATTCCAAGCATAGTAAACACCCCGCTAAGAATAAATTTGAATGAAGACAGCCTTGACTCTGACGAAGAAGATAGGACTATAGTCAAAGAAGGTATTAAAGAGGAAGATCTTCACGATCTAACTTTACCAGCAAAATTAATGCTGAAGGACGAAGATAAAACAGACAACGCAGCTGACTCAGAAAATAGCTTAACCATGGCAGAACAAGCAGCTGCCATTAGGTTTTATATTAGGGAAATCGCTTGCACAGTGCCAGAATTTGATGGGCAAAAGATCCATTTACAAAGATTCATTAAGGCAATCAAATTGGTAGACCTATCTAAAGGACCATTTGAAGACATTGCAGTTGAGGTCATTAAGTCAAAAATAGTTGGCACAATTTTGAACTCAGTTGACAATGAAACGACAATTCCAGCAATTATAAACAAATTGCAGAAAGTAGTTGTCGGTGAGACATCCAGTAATGTCAAAGCAAAGCTATCAACAGTTCAGCAAAGAGGTAAAACTGCAACGCAATTTACCGCTGAAGTTGATAGCCTGAGAAAGCTATTAGAAGCTTCCTATATCGATGAGGGTATACCGCTAGAACATGCCACTGGTCTAAGCACCAAAGAGGCAATTGAAACCATGATAAATCGTGCTGAGCACGAAAGCATCAAAACAGTACTGGAAGCAGGGACTTGCACCACTATGGATGCAGCGATTAGCGCATACATAAGAACGAGTACAAGAGTTACCGGTGACATCAATAAAGTGATGTACTTTAGAGGTAACAGATCCAACAGAGGATACGGAAATGCCAATAGAGGTGGTAACCGCGGTAGAGGCTTTAATAACAATAGTATTAGAGGCAACTACAATAACGGTTACCAAAATAACGGTTACCAGAATAACGGTTATCAAAACCGCTATAATGGAAATAATAACCGTTATAATGGCTATAACAGAGGCCGCTATAATGGAAATAGAGGCCGTAACAACAATCAAAATAACTACAACAGAAATAATGCCAATGTACGAGTAATCCAAGATCAGGGAAACTCGCAACAGCCTTTAGGTACTCAGTAAAAGAAGATCGTAGAGTATACACCATCAATTATAATCTCAACATATTTTCCACATTCATTCATGCCGAAACAGGCGTAAAATTAGTTTTTCTTCTTGAAACAGGTGCAGATATCTCTATTCTCAAAGAGAACTCTGACAAATTTTCTAATATTCAAATAACCAACAAAATAAGCATTCAAGGCATAAGCCAACAGAAAATTCAGTCTCGAGGACAGACTTTTATTGAGATACAGACAGGTAAATACATTATCCCACACGACTTTCATTTAGTAGATAAAAATTTTCCCATACCGTGTGATGGAATAATAGGAATAGATTTCATTAAAAAATATAATTGCCAAATCGATTTAAACCAAGAAGAAGATTGGTTTATAATTAGACCAAATAATTTGAAATTTCCAATCTACATTCCCATAACATACAGCTCTGGTATTAACACAACGTTATTACCAGCAAGATCCAAGTTGTCCGAAGATTAATAGTATCATCCAAAGATGATAACATTTTAATTCCAAACCAGGAAATTCAAACTGGTATTTATGTTGCAAATACAATCGCAACATCGAGTAATACATTCGTCCGAATTTTAAATACAACCGATTCCGACCAATTAGTCAATATGGACACTTTAAAATATGAGCCACTTTCGAACTACAATGTAGTTCAGGCAAATAGTGAAAATAGAAATAAAACTGTCTTATCTCAATTAAAGAAAAATTTCCCCGAATTGTTCAAATCACAATTAGAAAATATATGCAGCGAATATATAGATATATTTGCATTAGAATCAGAACCAATAACAGTTAATAATTTTTATAAACAACAGTTGAGATTAAAAGATGATGAGCCGGTATACACGAAAAATTATAGAAGTCCTCATAGTCAAGTAGAAGAAATGCAAGCCCAAGTTCAGAAATTAATAAAAGATAAAATAGTTGAACCATCAGTTTCACAGTACAATAGCCCTTTGCTATTAGTACCTAAAAAGTCAAGCCCAAATTCTGATAAAAAGAAATGGAGATTAGTAATAGACTATCGCCAAATTAATAAGAAACTTTTAGCTGACAAATTTCCACTACCGAGACAAGATGATATTTTGGACCAACTTGGTCGAGCAAAATATTTCTCCTGCCTTGATTTAATGTCAGGTTTTCATCAAATCGAACTGGATGAAGGCTCGAGAGATATAACATCTTTCTCAACCAACAATGGCTCATATCGTTTCACGCGATTGCCATTTGGTTTAAAAATAGCGCCTAATTCATTCCAAAGAATGATGACTATAGCATTCTCCGGAATAGAACCGTCCCAGGCATTCCTTTATATGGATGACTTAATAGTCATAGGTTGTTCCGAAAAACATATGCTTAAAAACCTCACTGAAGTTTTTGGTAAATGCAGGGAATACAACCTAAAGTTACATCATTTTTCATGCATGAAGTCACATTTTTGGGACATAAATGCACAGACAAAGGAATTTTGCCGGATGACAAAAAATATGATGTCATTCAGAACTACCCAGTTCCACATGATATTGAGTACCTGAGCGACTCGTTTCTAAATTTCGCGACTAGCGACATAACGTAGCGTCAAATTCTTGAGAATTTGGACGGCGTTTACGAACGAAAAAGTTTGGCGTCGCAACTGGCGCTGCGTAAACGTTTGCTTTCTCTGAAGCTATCGAGTGATATGTCACAATTAAACCATTTTCATATTTTTGACGAACTAATAAGTGAATTGTTGGCAGCTGGATCAAAGATAGAAGAGATGGATAAAATTTCTTATCTACTGATCACATTGCCTTCGAGTTACGATGGCGTCGTTACAGCGATAGAGACATTATCAAAAGTAAATTTGACATTGGCGTTTGTAAAAAATAGATTGTTAGATCAGGAAATTAAAATTAAAAATGACCACAAAGATACAAGCAAGAAAGTTATAAACGCGATCGTGTACAACAAAAATAACACTTATAAAAATAAATCGTATAATAATCGGGTAACTAAGCCAAAGAAAACATTCAAGGGAAATTCCAGGAATAGAGTCAAGTGTCAAGTGTATGTTGATAATTAATTGTGAGTAATATTGTAGTATGTGCCTATGCAATATTAAGAACAATTAAATAAAATAGCATATTAATATATGGCAGCACTTTGTTGCTATGTTTATGTTTATGTTTATGCACGCAGTTAGGCCCAGAGCGGATGTAACATGATCGCCCACTCGAAGGCCACAAAGTATAAGTGCATTGCCCACTTGAAGGCCAAAAGTATAAGTGCATGGTCAGCATTCACACGCCGACCAAATGCTTATTACATACGTACATACATAGCTCGCTCTCCCGATAAGCCTAGATATATAAGATATACATAAGAACTCCGCTCCGCCGCTGGCGTACCCGGCAGCGCAGCTACGCGGATTAGCCTAAGTCCAAATATATTCAAAACTATAAAATCATACACTCTGTAGACGTTGAGCTGGCAGAACCATTTCTGCCTACTCTAAAACCAAAAGAATAATTTGAAAGAGAAATAAATATAAAGTCAGCCCGACGGCTGCATTAAACTAAAACGGACTTGTGTTCTGAATTGGGTTCTTCCTTTACATGGCGGCCGTGACAGTCGTCCAATGCTGGACGAATTGACCCAAGCTGGTGAAGACAAAGGAATACTGGACTGGAAGAAGGCACACAAGGAATAATTAAATGGAACCAAAACTAACCTAAAAACTAAGGAAGAATTGACCAAAGCTGGAATACTGGACTGGAAGAAGACACACACAAGGAATAATTAAATGGAACCTCCAAAACTATTGAAGAATCTGAGTGAGTAGAGTTTTATTGAGTATGGGTAAACACCGTGGCGGGTTGAAAACTAAGCTGAATAAACGTATAGCCCACGTAAGGTGGCTAATATACGGTCAGCAAACGCCACCGGTTTGGTCGAAAGCTCTAAAGCTACAAGCAGAGCTAGACCACTTGCTGCAATATCAGCAAGAATTAAAAACCCAAAAACTCGAGAAAACTCACTCAGATAATATCAAAAATATACCAAATATTAATGAAGTTCGTAATTACAAGGAATGTCCAGCACCGGCACCACCACTAACTAAACCAAAGAAGTCCTGCCCCCCTGGCTGCGAAGGAATCTGGAGTCCCTACTGCTTGGGGACCTGTGAGCGGCCATCGACGTCTTCAGTGACACCCAACAAATAGACAGCATCGAGGGAGTGTCAGCGTGCCACCCCCGGCGACGCCCAGCTGACACCCAACAAATAGACAGCATCGAGGGAGTGTCAGCGTGCCACCCCCGGCGACGCCCAGCTGACACCAGATGAACATCAGCAGATGAACAGATGAACATTAAATAAATAAAATAGATATAAAATACATATAAGAAATTGTAAGAAATATTGTAAAACGGAGCATATACTATTATGCCCTGTTAACTCAATATGGCCCGTGAAGCCATAGCTAGAATCAGGCAGGCAATAATGTAAAATACAATTTCTTTCTTTATTTTAACGAACATTGAAAACTTTTTATTCCAAATATAAATGTCTATAGAGACAAATAGAATAAGTAAAACTAAAGATATAAATATATACAAAGAAGATTCACTAAAAAAATATATAATTAGTATACCCAAAATGGGTCTAATAGATACAAAAACTGTGGACTCTACAGCCAATGTCATAAATAAAGTTGAAGTCCAAAATGCAGACTTGTTCTGGATAACCATAATACTAATTGTAATTGCACTAATTATGGTATCCAATGCATTAATAAAAATATACAAATTGCACAACAAGTGCCTGAAGAAACGATACCGTAGCACTGCTAACGGTTTAGATAATATTTAAGGAAGATTTTGGAAAACCTAATCATGCATAAATTTGAAATTTGAATGAATTTTTGAAAAAGAAATAATAAATAAAAATACAAACGTAATATTAAATTTATCTAGATTAGAAACTAAAAAAAAAAATACAAATGCATAAATTTGAAGATATGAGAATACCATAGCATGGATTGGGAAAAGCTTGTTGATCAGTTAAAAGACCCAAATAAAAATTTCACAAAATCTTATAAATGCTTAACGCAAAACAGATCAATACAAGCTGTAACAATTAATAAGAATGCCCAAATCCTGGTAAATAGTTATAATGAAATCAGAGAGCTGATTCAACTAAATAGAAAGCATTTGGAAAGCAAACAGTGTGCTAAAGCTTTGGAACTACTGGTGACATTAAGAGAAAAATTAATATTTATAAAAAATAAATTCAGTCTCCAGATAGAAATTCCAAGCAAACACCCCGCTAAGAATAAATTTGAATGAAGACAGCCTTGACTCTGACGAAGAAGATAGGACTATAGTCAAAGAAGGTATTAAAGAGGAAGATCTTCACGATCTAACTTTACCAGCAAAATTAATGCTGAAGGACGAAGATAAAACAGACAACGCAGCTGACTCAGAAAATAGCTTAACCATGGCAGAACAAGCAGCTGCCATTAGGTTTTATATTAGGGAAATCGCTTGCACAGTGCCAGAATTTGATGGGCAAAAGATCCATTTACAAAGATTCATTAAGGCAATCAAATTGGTAGACCTATCTAAAGGACCATTTGAAGACATTGCAGTTGAGGTCATTAAGTCAAAAATAGTTGGCACAATTTTGAACTCAGTTGACAATGAAACGACAATTCCAGCAATTATAAACAAATTGCAGAAAGTAGTTGTCGGTGAGACATCCAGTAATGTCAAAGCAAAGCTATCAACAGTTCAGCAAAGAGGTAAAACTGCAACGCAATTTACCGCTGAAGTTGATAGCCTGAGAAAGCTATTAGAAGCTTCCTATATCGATGAGGGTATACCGCTAGAACATGCCACTGGTCTAAGCACCAAAGAGGCAATTGAAACCATGATAAATCGTGCTGAGCACGAAAGCATCAAAACAGTACTGGAAGCAGGGACTTGCACCACTATGGATGCAGCGATTAGCGCATACATAAGAACGAGTACAAGAGTTACCGGTGACATCAATAAAGTGATGTACTTTAGAGGTAACAGATCCAACAGAGGATACGGAAATGCCAATAGAGGTGGTAACCGCGGTAGAGGCTTTAATAACAATAGTATTAGAGGCAACTACAATAACGGTTACCAAAATAACGGTTACCAGAATAACGGTTATCAAAACCGCTATAATGGAAATAATAACCGTTATAATGGCTATAACAGAGGCCGCTATAATGGAAATAGAGGCCGTAACAACAATCAAAATAACTACAACAGAAATAATGCCAATGTACGAGTAATCCAAGATCAGGGAAACTCGCAACAGCCTTTAGGTACTCAGTAAAAGAAGATCGTAGAGTATACACCATCAATTATAATCTCAACATATTTTCCACATTCATTCATGCCGAAACAGGCGTAAAATTAGTTTTTCTTCTTGAAACAGGTGCAGATATCTCTATTCTCAAAGAGAACTCTGACAAATTTTCTAATATTCAAATAACCAACAAAATAAGCATTCAAGGCATAAGCCAACAGAAAATTCAGTCTCGAGGACAGACTTTTATTGAGATACAGACAGGTAAATACATTATCCCACACGACTTTCATTTAGTAGATAAAAATTTTCCCATACCGTGTGATGGAATAATAGGAATAGATTTCATTAAAAAATATAATTGCCAAATCGATTTAAACCAAGAAGAAGATTGGTTTATAATTAGACCAAATAATTTGAAATTTCCAATCTACATTCCCATAACATACAGCTCTGGTATTAACACAACGTTATTACCAGCAAGATCCCAAGTTGTCCGAAGATTAATAGTATCATCCAAAGATGATAACATTTTAATTCCAAACCAGGAAATTCAAACTGGTATTTATGTTGCAAATACAATCGCAACATCGAGTAATACATTCGTCCGAATTTTAAATACAACCGATTCCGACCAATTAGTCAATATGGACACTTTAAAATATGAGCCACTTTCGAACTACAATGTAGTTCAGGCAAATAGTGAAAATAGAAATAAAACTGTCTTATCTCAATTAAAGAAAAATTTCCCCGAATTGTTCAAATCACAATTAGAAAATATATGCAGCGAATATATAGATATATTTGCATTAGAATCAGAACCAATAACAGTTAATAATTTTTATAAACAACAGTTGAGATTAAAAGATGATGAGCCGGTATACACGAAAAATTATAGAAGTCCTCATAGTCAAGTAGAAGAAATGCAAGCCCAAGTTCAGAAATTAATAAAAGATAAAATAGTTGAACCATCAGTTTCACAGTACAATAGCCCTTTGCTATTAGTACCTAAAAAGTCAAGCCCAAATTCTGATAAAAAGAAATGGAGATTAGTAATAGACTATCGCCAAATTAATAAGAAACTTTTAGCTGACAAATTTCCACTACCGAGACAAGATGATATTTTGGACCAACTTGGTCGAGCAAAATATTTCTCCTGCCTTGATTTAATGTCAGGTTTTCATCAAATCGAACTGGATGAAGGCTCGAGGGATATAACATCTTTCTCAACCAACAATGGCTCATATCGTTTCACGCGATTGCCATTTGGTTTAAAAATAGCGCCTAATTCATTCCAAAGAATGATGACTATAGCATTCTCCGGAATAGAACCGTCCCAGGCATTCCTTTATATGGATGACTTAATAGTCATAGGTTGTTCCGAAAAACATATGCTTAAAAACCTCACTGAAGTTTTTGGTAAATGCAGGGAATACAACCTAAAGTTACATCCTGAAAAATGTTCATTTTTCATGCATGAAGTCACATTTTTGGGACATAAATGCACAGACAAAGGAATTTTGCCGGATGACAAAAAATATGATGTCATTCAGAACTACCCAGTTCCACATGATGCGGACAGCGCTAGACGTTTTGTAGCATTTTGCAATTACTACAGACGTTTTATTAAAAATTTCGCCGACTATTCGCGGCACATAACAAGATTATGTAAAAAGAATGTTCCATTCGAGTGGACAGATGAATGTCAAAAAGCATTCATACATTTAAAATCTCAGCTAATTAACCCAACACTCTTGCAGTACCCAGACTTCAGCAAAGAATTTTGCATAATAACAGATGCAAGCAAGCAAGCGTGTGGCGCAGTTTTAACTCAAAACCATAATGGCCACCAACTCCCAGTTGCGTATGCATCAAGAGCTTTTACGAAAGGTGAAAGCAATAAGAGTACAACAGAACAAGAGTTAGCAGCAATTCATTGGGCAATAGTACATTTCAGACCATACATTTACGGAAAACACTTCACTGTGAAAACAGACCATAGACCATTGACATATTTATTCTCGATGGTGAACCCCAGTTCTAAATTAACAAGAATAAGGCTTGAATTAGAGGAATATAATTTTACGGTAGAGTATCTAAAGGGCAAAGACAATCATGTAGCTGATGCGTTATCAAGAATAACCATCAAAGAGCTAAAAGAAATAACTGGAAATATATTAAAAGTCACTACAAGATTTCAACGTAGACAAAAATCCTGCGCAGGAAAAGAACAATTGGATTTGCACGAACAAACCAAAGAAATAGCTTCAGAGCCCAACGTATACGAAGTCATAACAAATGACGAGGTACGAAAAGTAGTGACATTGCAATTGAATGACACGATATGTTTATTTAAACATGGAAAGAAAATCATTGCAAGATACGATGTTGGTGATCTTTATACTAATGGAATTCTTGATTTAGATCAATTTCTCCAAAGGCTTGAATTGCAAGCCGGTATATATGATATCAGCCAAATCAAAATGGCACCGTGGAAGAAAATCTTTGAACACGTTTCAATAGATGAATTTAAAAATATGGGCAATAAAATATTAAAGAATTTAAAAGTAGCGCTACTTATCCCGGTGACCCAAATAAATAATGAAAAAGAAAAAGAAGCTATATTGTCTACACTACATGATGATCCAATACAAGGAGGGCATACAGGCATTATAAAAACCTTGGCCAAGGTCAAAAGACATTACTACTGGAAAAATATGAGTAAATACATAAAAGAGTACGTAAGAAAATGTCAAAAATGCCAAAAAGCAAAAACAACAAAGCATATAAAGACCCCAATGACTATAACCGACACACCAGAACACGCTTTCGATAGAGTTGTCGTGGACACAATTGGTCCACTACCTAAGTCAGAAAATGGTAACGAGTACGCAGTCACTCTCATATGTGATTTAACCAAGTAATTAGTTGCCATACCAATAGCAAATAAAAGCGCAAAAACAGTCGCAAAAGCTATATTTGAATCTTTTATTCTAAAGTACGGTCCAATGAAGACGTTCATAACGGACATGGGAACAGAGTATAAGAATTCAATAATTACTGACCTATGTAAATATTTGAAAATAAAAAATATAACATCAACAGCTCATCACCACCAGACAGTTGGAGTAGTAGAAAGAAGTCATAGAACTTTAAACGAGTACATACGATCCTACATATCGACAGACAAAACCGATTGGGACGTATGGCTTCAATATTTCGTATACTGCTTCAACACGACCCCATCTATGGTACATAATTACTGTCCATATGAATTAGTTTTCGGTAGAACAAGTAATTTACCAAAACATTTTAATAAACTACATAGCATAGAACCAATATATAACATAGATGATTACGCTAAGGAGAGTAAATATAGGTTAGAGGTAGCATATGCTCGAGCAAGAAAACTTCTTGAAGCACACAAAGAAAAAAATAAAGAAAATTATGACTTAAAAGTAATAGACATAGAATTAGAAGTAGGAGATAAAGTTTTACTAAGAAATGAGGTAGGTCATAAATTAGACTTTAAATATACGGGGCCCTATAAGATAGAAAGCATAGGAGATAATAACAACATTACGCTACTTGCTGATAAAAACAAAAAACAAATAGTTCATAAAGATAGATTAAAGAAATTTCATTCATGATCGAATTTAAACTTATATTTTCCTTAATCATTTATACAAATTTTCCATACACTACGTATATTTTTATCTTTGCATTACAAAATCAACTATTGTTGTTCAAACTAAAACACAAAAAAAAAAAAATAAATAAAAATAAAAATAAAATAATTTGCATTTAATAATCAAAATAACTTCACTAGCTTACGTTATTTTTCAAAAGGAGGGAGATGTAGTATGTGCCTATGCAATATTAAGAACAATTAAATAAAATAGCATATTAATATATGGCAGCACTTTGTTGCTATGTTTATGTTTATGTTTATGCACGCAGTTAGGCCCAGAGCGGATGTAACATGATCGCCCACTCGAAGGCCACAAAGTATAAGTGCATTGCCCACTTGAAGGCCAAAAAGTATAAGTGCATGGTCAGCATTCACACGCCGACCAAATGCTTATTACATACGTACATACATAGCTCGCTCTCCCGATAAGCCTAGATATATAAGATATACATAAGAACTCCGCGGCTGCATTAAACTAAAACGGACTTGTGTTCTGAATTGGGTTCTTCCTTTACAATATATATACACTACTTTTATTTGTGCAATATAAATTTTTTTTATACACATTTGTTTTTTATTATTTTTAAAAATATTTCAAATTTTTTAATGTGTATCTTACAAGTATTAAAAAAAAGATCAGATGGTACCTTTAGTTTTGCGAAGTATTATAAATTTAAGTAATAAAAATATATAATATAAATAAAAATTTGAAAAAAGGTTTGTTGCAAAAGTCATATCTGGAGGCACGCAGTGCGGACAACAATCATTGCCTTATTAATTTTTTACACGCCTCACGCTAAATACTCTAATGACAAATATATAAATACTATAAAGTCATTTTTAAAATTTATTTTGTGATATTATGATTCGGATATTACTATTTTTAAGCTATATTTGAATATTAACAACGTTAAGGCAACGCAAAACAAGAATTTTTCACATGTTGCTAATTGATCAATAATAATATAGATTTAAAGTCTAAGAACTTCTAAAGCGAAGGGCATATTTCCACCCTCTAGAGGCACTGCCAAAAAATAGCGTGCCAAAAATTTGTATGGCGTTACGCATCTTGTTATTCTACTGTCTATGCTCAGACGCTCAAACCTTGTGCTCAACGGTGGAATACATATGACTACATATTGTGATGACCCTCAGCAAGTCGCTGGAAGGGAGTGCATCTCAATGGCTGACTCAGACGTGCTTTCCTGGCATAACATGGACTCAGTTCCGAGAATTATTTTTGCAACATTTTGCGGGAACAGAGACATTAGCTGAAGCAGTTATGAATCTGCTAAATGGATGCCCTAAGGAAGGAGAGTGCTTGTCATTATACGGAAGCCGAATGGTTACATCGTTTATGGCCAGCTGGAAGTCGCTGAGTGTAGAACAAATTGCAGTATCCGTTGCGCTGGCGCATGCTGCTGGAATTGACAGGCGTTTGAGGCGTTTAGTTTTTACCACCAATATCGACACTCGGAACGAATTGCAACAAGAACTTAAAGCTTATTCGTTTGATGCTAGACCGAGCCAGCATCCCAACAATACATCAGCGCCGCCAGGAAAACGAGCTCTGAGCTCTATTCTCTCACATCAAGTGTCATAATTGCGGAAAAACTGCCCACAAAAAGGCGGAATGTCGCTCGAAAACAGTGGCAGTCTACACCCAGCAACCCGGCAAACAACACTCTGGTTACATGGGAGGAAATAGCGGTCTACTGTAACCTGCTACAAGTACGGAAAAGATGGACATGTTTCTACTGTGTGTCCTGATCGTCAGGAGGGTTCGTCATTTAACAAAACCAACATTGTAAAAGAAGTCAACATCTGTACCGTCCTTGAGCACGTTGGAACTTTATTCCAATCTGGTGAGTCGTTCCAATTCTGTTTCGATTCCGGAGCTGAAAGCTCACTCATCAAAGAAGCCGCCTCGCAGAGACTGTCTGGAACTATAATAAGCAGCGTAGTCATCTTAAAGGGTATTGGTAGTAATACGGTTTGTAGCACTTTACAGATACTGGCAAATGTTGTGATTAGTGAACGTTCATTTGAAATATAGTATTGTTTCATGTAGTGTTAGACGATTACATCAAGTATGACGCTCTGATTGGTCGAGATGTTTTGAGCCGGGGAATCGGCGTGACAATTACATCAAAGGCTCTTACTATGTTTAACGACAAATCTATATTACCCATTGAAGTTTCTTAATGCAATCCTGATTTGGCTACTGTTGACACCGACGTGCATGGATCTGATAGAGACCAATTGTTATCTATATTGCAAGAGTTTTCGGGTTCATTTGTTAGTGGAATTCCACAAAGCCGTGTGACTACAGGACATCTAGAAATTCGCTTGATCGACCAAATTAGACGGTTCAAAGACGCCCATATAGGTTGAGTGTAGAGGAAAAGGCAAAAGTTCGACATATAATTGAACAGCTCTAAATCAAACATTATAAGACCTAATTACTCCCCCTTTGCGAGCCCTATGTTGCTTGTTCGAAAAAAAAAAATGGTACAGACCGCCTCTGTGTGGATTATTTCGTATTTGGTACACCTATCTTTAATATTTTGTTCACTACCGATAATTCTTAGCTTTTCATTTACGGTCTTGTGAAATCTTTCTATATCAGATACAACTTCGGATCTTAACCAGTTTTCCAAAGCTATGCACATAAAAGCTGAATCTTTGTCTGCTTTAATTTCCTGTGGCTTTTCCATATCATTGAATATTTTAGTAATGGCTCTTTTCGCTTCTAGCCAATCTCTACTTTTTACTTCTACTAGTGAGGCAAATTTCGAATAAATATCAATACAAGATAGGAAGATCTGGTTTCCCGTGAGATAAAAATCTATGAAGTATTTTTCCTTTGTGTTAAATATTTCGGGTTTTGTTTCGTATGTCAATTTTGTGTCTCGATTTTCTGTATTTGTCAGATTACAGACTTCACATTCTTTGATAATATTTTGAAATAGCTTTTGACTATCAGGGTAATAGTATTTTTCTTTAAACCAATTAACTTTTTTTTCTATACCCTATTCAACTATAAAAATAACGTTTAACAACACTACCTTATATTTGACATGTGTGTTCACACTTTTTCTTTATTCTTTCTTTCTCGTACGTTTTCTGCTATGAGCAAGTCGTGGTGCTGGTGTTGCAATTGAATGAAAAACACAAAACTTGACTTTTTGTTTAGAAGGGATACAAACATAAATTACAACAGGCTTTGAGCCCAGTCCATGCCTATAAAAACAATTAAATTGTGAATTTTCAAATTCTTTTGAAATTAATTCTTTCTTAGAATTTGAGTTCCGCTTGCGTTTTTGTTTTTACATATAATTAAGGTTTGGTCCCATTGTCCAGAGGTCCTTCCGATGGGTGGCTCCGGCAGATAGGTGTCCACGTAGATGGTTGATCCCTTGGTCCTGATGTTAGTCAGGCGGAATGTCTTCCGTCTAAAGTGTCTAAAGTGCTCGCTTAGAACTGAATACAAAAGAGTGGAAAAATATGAATCTATCCTAGCTTTAATGCATCACGCCATAAAGCCATGGTCTGCAAGCCGACTCAGCATTTATGCAGCGCATTTCGATACCCCGGAAGATGGGTATCCAATTGCCACTGCTGACCATTCTGAGCGCAGAGCGCTGAACTCAGTTGGGGCGCGTCAGCATTATTTATCTGGAGCTACTTAGTTGCTAAGGTAATTTTAACGTAAACTTATGCTCTGTTAGTTGTTAACTACTCCCCCCATCAGATTATGACCGTCCTCGGTTATATTGAGTTTATCGATGGTTTGTTGTATTTCGATGGAGGCTCGACTTTTCCTTAATGCCAAAAAAAGGATGAGTGAACCAATCAGAGCAACGTTCAGGATCACTCCAGCCGCGAACCAAAGTTTAGGGGATCCCCCGGCGTCAACCTCGTCCTTGAACCCTTGGATAAAGCGCAGATTGTCGTTGTTCATGCGGTGTAGCAAGGGCATGCTCAATACCGGGTCATGGCCGACCATGTTCAGTAGTGGTGATCTTGCTACGCCGGCTGCTTATCTAATGTCTTTTGAAAGTTTATCAATTCCGATCCGTTGACGGTAGCTGACCGCTCGAAGGTTATTAGGTGCGTTCCTTTGACGAGAACCTCTGCCGTCAGTCGTGCTGACGCGGGCTGTCGCTTCGTTAATGACAACGATGCCGTCATCTATAGGCATTACTGTTCCCAGGAGGCTGGGTTAAGTGTAGGAGTAGGCCGAGATTCCCGCATGGAGCGAGCGGGCGCAGGTTTCGCGTCGCGACCGCTCACAGAAGGTGTTGTGCGTTGTTTCCGTGCACTCTGTAACCGCAAATGTGTCTTCTTCACATTCCGACAAAATGTCTTCATCGAGTCGTAGGATTATTTGATTTGACCTTAACTCTAGGGTAGGCTATTAGTATATGGATAATATTATCGGACTGGAGAACTCTAATTTTAGCTGCTTCTAATAAACTAACTATTGGAGTGTCTTATTCAATTAGTGATTTCAGATCGACATGACTAAGGATAGTGGGATTTATTATATCAACCTTAGCCAATGTTATGGTTAGAATTAAATTTTATATCTCTTTCGTCAGCATTCTATTTCTCGCTAGTAGTGCTTCATACAGATGCAGGGTGTCAACCAAATTGTTATTCCGGCCTTAATAATTTTTATTAATGGTTTCGGTCAGTTTGTTTATCTGTTTTTGAGTCGCATATGCGACTGCGGAAAAGACTCGGACAATTTTTTTGTCTCATCTACCATACTAATAAGTTCCGAAAGGTTGCTCGAGTGCCTCAAGCAGTCGTCACGTTGTTCAAACAGCAGTAAATCTCCATCTGCGACGGGAATGTATTTGGCGTGAGAAAAATCGATAATCCGCGCATTTGCCACTGCCAATTATTAATTAATTGTGTTTAATATATATACACAACTTTTATTTGTGCAATAAATAAATTATTTTTATACACATTCGTTTTTTATTATTTTTAAAAATATTTCAAAATTTTTAATGTGTATCTTACAAGTATTAAAAGAAAGATCAGATGGTACCTTTAGTTTTGCGAAGTATTATAAATTTAAGTAATAAAAATATATAATATAAATAAAAATTTGAAAAAAGGTTTGTTGCAAAAGTCATATCTATGTCATACACTATGTTTACTAGTTGTTACAGAAATTTCAACAACTTCGGATCTTAACCAGTTTTGCAAAGCTATGCACATAAAAGTTGAATCTTTGTCTGCTTTAATTTCCTGTGGCTTTTCCATATCATTGAATATTTAGTAATGGCTCTTTTCGCTTCTAGCCAATCTCTTCTTTTTACAACTACTAGTGAGGCAAATTTCGAATAAATATCACTACAAGATAGGAAGATATGGTTTCCCGTGAGATAAAAATCTATGAAGTATTTTTCCCTTGTGTTAAATATTTCGGGTTTTGTTTCGTATGTCAATTTTGTGTCTCGATGTTCTGTATTTGTCAGATTACAGACTTCACATTCTTTGATAATATTTTGAATTAGCTTTTGACTATCAGAGTAATAGTATTTTTCTTTAAACCAATTAACGTTTTTTTCTATACCTGGATGTAAAAGTACCTTATGTTTCTGTTGGAATACCCTATTGTTGGAATACCATATTCAACTACAAAAATAACGTTTAACAACACTACCTTATATTTGACATGTGTGGTTTTTTTCTTTATTCTTTTTTTCTCGTACGTTTTCTGCTGTGAGCAAGTCGTGGTGCTGGTGTTGCAAATTGAATGAATATTAAACTATAAAACATAAAACTTAAAAACACAAAAATTGACTTTTTGTTTAGAAGGGATACAAACATAAATTACAACAGGTATAAGAAGATGCGTAACGGCCATACATTGGTTTGACCAAAGACACTAGAATAACAAGATGCGTAACGGCCATACAAATTTTTGGCACGCGATTTTTTGGCCGTGGCTCTAGAGGTGGCTCCAGGCTCTCTTGAGTTTTTGTTCGAGAGAGAAACAGAGGAGAGCGCTACAGCAAACAGCTCTTTTCTACGCATACAGTGATAGCATACAACTGTATGTGTGCACACGTATGCTCATGTATTGTAAATTTGACAAAATATGCCCTTCACCTTAGAAGTTCGTTGACTGTAAATCTATATTATTTTTTATCAATTGGCACCATGCGAAAAATTCTTGTTTTGCATTGCCTCAACGTTATTATTATTTAAATAAAGCTTAGAAATAGTAATAGACGAATCTATATACATCACAAAATAAATTTCGAAAATGACTTTATATTAGAATACTTGTCATTAGGGTATTCAGCTTGCGGCGTGAGAAAAATTAATAAGGCAATGATTGTTGAGTGCTTGTGTCCGCACTTCGTGCCTGACGATATGACTTTTGCAACGAACTGTTTTCATATTTTTATTTATTTTATTAATTTTTATTTTCTACTACGTATTATTATTTTTTATGAAATATTATTATGAAATATTATTATTTTTATTATTTATTAATAAAATTATTATTTTTTTATTAAATTAAAAAATAATTATTATTTTTATGAAATATTTATTTCTCAATGTTATGTCTTCTTTTTGGAAAATTTATGTTTCAAATTAAAGTAGTTATAATAATTTTTTTTTGTATTTGCTTTAATTATTTAGTATACTTATTAAGTCATTTGACTTAATATGATGTATGTAAATGAACCAGTTTTATTATTTAAGATGCGCATTATATTCAGCTTCCAGTTTAATTTTTTTTTTTTTTGGTATATTCCAATTTGATATTTTTAAAAAGCGCGCACTTGTGGGTGGGAAGAATAGCGCACCAAATTTTTTGTTTTTCCTTTTAATTTCTCTTAGCCCGTTTTCTTAAAGTTGACTTAAAGTTGACTCGATTTTTTTATCTTTTCGCATATAATCAAGTTTATATTCAACTAAAATCGTTTTGTTGCAATAGTGAAGTACGGAAATATAAGCGCAAATAGTAAATGCGATAAATAGTGAATAGTGAATAGTGTTTACGTATTTTCGTAATTTTTCGCGCTTATACAACGTGCTGCTGCTTTTCGACAAAGGTTTTATTTATAAATTGTAAGGGAAAAAAACATTTAAATGGCCCACTTGAATGACCTTATGGTTATGGCCAAGAAAAAAAAAAGATTCATAAGTGGGAACAAGTGCAGCTTATCCCACTGTCGGAAATCTAGGTGCGATTTCCCCGCTCTTAAATTGTTTAGATTTCCTGAAAGGGATCCAACAATGTTAATAAGATGGGCGGAAAAATGCCAATTTACAGAAGATTTTATGGCGAGCACTTCATCACTGTTTTTATGCCAAGATCATTTCTCCCCAGATGATATTGGGGTAAAATATTTGAAGCAAGGGACAATTCCAGATCGCAATCTTATAAAATATAAAAGCTGCAATGACTATATTAATTTAAATGCTGTAGGATCGCCTCCACGAAAAAGACACCGCTCACAGTCCCCCGTTGAAGTTTGTCGGCAGTGCCATAAAAATGAAAAAACTTTAAAAGTCTTTAAAAAAAAATATTTCGCTTCTAAAAAATTGTCAGATGAGAGATAAACTCTAATTAAAAATTTGAGGAAAGAAAACTCAAATCTAAAACGAAAATTAGTTAGGTTGGAATCCAAGTCCAAGAAAAACATATATTCTGAAATAGAAAAAATAAATTTAACGGGAAATGAAAATATTGGCGAAAATGCTTATTAAGGAAAAAAAGGGCACAAATACCAGATGGAATGATTGCGAAAAATTGTTTGCTCAGAGCATATATTACAGGTCCACATCGACATATACGTTTTTAAGAGACTCGCTAAAATTAAATTTTCCAAGTCCATCATCTTTGCAAAAGTGGAACAGCATCAAAAAATTACAGCCCGGAGACAACGAATATTGGCTTGTGATGAAGTATCATTAAAAAAACCTAGCTTACAATGTGTCAGTTGATATTATAGATGGAATAGAGCATTTACTTGATCGCTCTAATAAAATCGGAAGCCATATTTGCGTATTTGTTGTTAGGGGTATTTTAAAAAAATGGAAATTTATAATAAACTATTTCGTGGCCGAAACGATTATAAAAGGCGATTGCTTAAAAAGTCTTATTTATAAAAACATTAATATCGCTGAAAACATTGGGTTCAAAGTAAGGGGTGTTGTGTACGAGGAGTTACCTCAAGGAGGTAACAATACAAAATGTACCTCACTACTTGAAGTCACCAATGAGAAACCTTACTTTACCTTAAATAATAAAAATATTATATGTTTTATGACATTCCGCATCTTTTTAAGTCTATAAGGAATAATTTTCTGAAAGCTAATTTTGAAACCCCTGACGGACTAGTTGATTTTGATGTCATTCGAGAGGTTTACGAATTAGATCATGGATCAGTAACGAGAATGACTAAATTAACAAGAAGCCACGTTAATCCAACTAGATTTGAGCTAATGCGCGTATGTTTGGCTACTCAGACACTTAGCCACACTGTTGCAGCGGCAATTAAGACTTCTAACCAAAACAAGCATTTACATCGAAATAGTTCCGAAGTTGCAGCTTCTACGGCTGCATTTGTCCAAAAGGTTAATGATTACTTTGATTGCCTGAATAGCAGAGTATTAACTGACAAAAACCCCATGAAATGCGCGCTTCAAGTTAACATTGCAGTTTGGAATAAAGTAAAGGAAATGCAGGAATACCTAAAAAGCGTTAAATATCACGGGAATAAAATATATTGTGTGGATGGCTTGATCCAAACTACTGAAGCTATATTTGGACTCGTCGAAGATCTCTTTAAGGATCACGCAGACCACTTTTTCTTTTTAACTAGTAGAGTTAACCAGGATCCCCTTGAAAATATATTTGCGTGCGTTCGAGCAAAAAGTGGTAACTGCAGAAATCCTTCAGTTAACGAATTTAATATAATAATTGCCAAGCTCATATCTCTACACATTTTAAAATTTTCACAAAAGTCGAATTGCGAATCAGATGATGTGTTATGTTGCCAATAGAGTTCGATTCGATATTGAAAAATCATTCATTGAAAAAAAAGAAATACAGCAACAAGACAATGAGAGGTACTTTGACCAAAATATAGATAACTTTTTGTGCAATGATGTACCCATTGAACTAACTTCCAGTAGATATTTTGTTGGATATATTGCTAAAGGATCCAGTTGCGATAAATTGCGATAAATAAGTTGCGATAATCGGTAATTTTAAAAGAAACCGAGCATTTAACAGCTCCATCAGAGCTTTTCATACATGAGAAAAACTACTCAATAGACTCGGACTTCGGGAAATTAAAGGCACCATCTGATTTATTTTTTAATATTTGCAAAATACACATTAAAGTTTTCGAAAATATTTTTAAAAATAATAAAAAACAAATGTGTATAAAAAAAATTATTGTTGAGCAATGCATTAAGTGCACAAATGAAAGTAGTGCCTTCTCATTATGGTTTTATGAAAATAATGCACATAGAACAGATTTGTTAAACAAACTTATAAAAGTTTTGCTTTTTAAGCATTGCAAGTGGACTGTGATGATAGCTAATAAACAAAAAAAGCAAGCTAAGCTCAGCATTCTATCTCATAAATAAAAAAATTTATTTTTAAATAATTGGCGACTGAAAACTGGACGCAAAATATAAAAAAAAAAAACAATAGTTAGAAAAATAACTTAATTGGGGAACATGGAAATGTTTTAATGTTATACATTTAAATATTTCAAGTCGACTCGAAGGCCTAATTAATATAGGACACCATTACATTCTAATGGCCTCCCCGTGGTGTTCCCTGGGTACCGAATATTACATATATTACAAATAATTAATTAATATAACATAATATAAATAAAATAAGAATAAAATACAAATATGTAAACGGTAGCTAATTCGAGCGGCGATTTTAACAAACGAATATACAAAACTTTAAAATTATAATAGTCAGGGAATTTTTATTTTATTTCATCATATTGTTCCGAAATTGGCCACAACTCCAAATATGTAAATTCGTTTCTTCGATCAGAATTGATTTCAGCCCGAAAATCGTCTTCTAGCACAACACGCACACATATACGCGTTCTCGTCTCTTGTTTTTACTCACACAAGCAAGCAAATTCTATTTTTACATTTCTTACGCTCTCAGCGTTAGCGAGCGGAAAGAGAGCAAATTTGGCCTTCACAAAAAAAGTGGCTGCATAGTGCCAAACGAATGTATGGCCGTTACGCATCTTGTTATTCTAGTGTCTTTGGTTTGACACTACGCAGCCACTTTTTTGGTGAAGGCCAAATTTGCTCTCTTTCCGCTCTCTTACGTAAGAAATCTAAAAATAGAATTTGCTTGCTTGTGTGAGTAAAAACAAGAGACGAGAACGCGTATATGTGAGCGTGCTGTTCTAGAAGACGATTTTCGGGCCGAAATCAATTCTGATCGAAAAAACGAATTTACATATTTGGAGTTGTGGCCAATTTCGTAGCAATATGATGGTATAAAATAATAATTAAAAATTCACGCTCTGACTTTTATAATTTTAAAGTTTTTTAAATTCGTTTGTTAAAATCGCCGCTCGAATTAGCTATTGTTTACATATTTATATTTATGTTAATAATTAATTATATGTAATAATCGGTACCCAGGGAATACCACTGGGAGGCCATTACAATTGTAATGGGGTCCTATATTTATTAGGCCTTCGCGTCGACTTCAAATATTTTAATGTTTAACATTAATGCATTCCTCAACAATAAATTTTTTTATACACATTTGTTTTTTATTATTTTTAAAAATATTTTCGAAAACCTTAATGTGTATTTTGAAAATATTAAAAAATAATTTAATTAAAAATTGAATTTCCCGAAGTCCGAGGCACGAAGTGCGGACACAAACACTCAACAATCACTGCCTTATTAATTTTTCTCACGTCGCAAACTGAATACCCTAATGACAAGTATTCTTATATAAAGTCATTTTCGAAATTTATTTTGTGATGTACATAGATTCGGCTATTACTATTTCTAAGCTTTATTTAAATAATAATAACGTTAAGGCAATGTAAAACAAGAATTTTTCGCATTGTGCCAATTGATATAAAATAATATAGATTTATAGTCAAAGAACTTCTAAGGTGAAGGGCATATTTTGTCAAATTTACAATGCATGAGCATACGTGTGCACACATACAGTTGTCTGCTATCACTGTATTCGTAGAAAAGAGCTGTTTACTGTAGCGCTCCTCTAGAGGCACGGCCGAAAAATCGCGTGCCAAAAATTTGTATGGCGTTACGCATCTTGTTATTCAGTATCCGTTGCGCTGGCGCATGCTGCTGGAATTGACAGGCGTTTGAGGCGTTTAGTTTTTACCACCAATATCGACACTCGGAACGAATTGCAACAAGAACTTAAAGCTTATTCGTTTGATGCTAGACCGAGCCAGCATCCCAACAATACATCAGCGCCGCCAGGAAAACGAGCTCTGAGCTCTATTCTCTCACATCAAGTGTCATAATTGCGGAAAAACTGCCCACAAAAAGGCGGAATGTCGCTCGAAAACAGTGGCAGTCTATACCCAGCAACCCGGCAAACAACACTCTGGTTACATGGGAGGAAATAGCGGTCTACTGTAACCTGCTACAAGTACGGAAAAGATGGACATGTTTCTACGTTGTGTCCTGATCGTCAGGAGGGTTCGTCATTTAACAAAACCAACATTGTAAAATAAGTTAACATCTGTACCGTCCTTGAGCACGTTGGAACTTTATTCCAATCTGGTGAGTCGTTCCAATTCTGTTTCGATTCCGGAGCTGAAAGCTCACTCATCAAAGAAGCCGCCTCGCAGAGACTGTCTGGAACTATAATAAGCAGCGTAGTCATCTTAAAGGGTATTGGTAGTAATACGGTTTGTAGCACTTTACAGATACTGGCAAATGTTGTGATTAGTGAACGTTCATTTGAAATATAGTATTGTTTCATGTAGTGTTAGACGATTACATCAAGTATGACGCTCTGATTGGTCGAGATGTTTTGAGCCGGGGAATCGGCGTGATAATTACATCAAAGGCTCTTACTAAGTTTAACGACAAATCTATATTACCCATTGAAGTTTCTGAATGCAATCCTGATTTGGCTACTGTTGACACCGACGTGCATGGATCTGATAGAGACCAATTGTTATCTATATTGCAAGAGTATTCGGGTTCATTTGTTAGTGGAATTCCACAAAGCCGTGTGACTACAGGACATCTAGAAATTCGCTCGATCGACCAAATTAGACAGTTCAAAGACGCCCATATAGGTTGAGTGTAGAGGAAAAGGCAAAAGTTCGACATATAATTGAACAGCTCTAAATCAAACATTATAAGACCTAATTACTCCCCCTTTGCGAGCCCTATGTTGCTTGTTCGAAAAAAAAAAAAATGGTACAGACCGCCTCTGTGTGGATTATTTCGTATTTGGTACACCTATCTTTAATATTTTGTTCACTACCGATAATTCTTAGCTTTTCATTTACGGTCTTGTGAAATCTTTCTATATCAGATACAACTTCGGATCTTAACCAGTTTTGCAAAGCTATGCACATAAAAGCTGAATCTTTGTCTGCTTTAATTTCCTGTGGCTTTTCCATATCATTGAATATTTTAGTAATGGCTCTTTTCGCTTCTAGCCAATCTCTACTTTTTACTTCTACTAGTGAGGCAAATTTCGAATAAATATCAATACAAGATAGGAAGATCTGGTTTCCCGTGAGATAAAAATCTATGAAGTATTTTTCCTTTGTGTTAAATATTTCGGGTTTTGTTTCGTATGTCAATTTTGTGTCTCGATGTTCTGTATTTGTCAGATTACAGACTTCACATTCTTTGATAATATTTTGAAATAGCTTTTGACTATCAGGGTAATAGTATTTTTCTTTAAACCAATTAACTTTTTTTTCTATACCCTATTCAACTATAAAAATAACGTTTAACAACACTACCTTATATTTGACATGTGTGTTCACACTTTTTCTTTATTCTTTCTTTCTCGTACGTTTTCTGCTATGAGCAAGTCGTGGTGCTGGTGTTGCAATTGAATGAAAAACACAAAACTTGACTTTTTGTTTAGAAGGGATACAAACATAAATTACAACAGGCTTTGAGCCCAGTCCATGCCTATAAAAACAATTAAATTGTGAATTTTCAAATTCTTTTGAAATTAATTCTTTCTTAGAATTTGAGTTCCGCTTGCGTTTTTGTTTTTACATATAATTAAGGTTTGGTCCCATTGTCCAGAGGTCCTTCCGATGGGTGGCTCCGGCAGATAGGTGTCCACGTAGATGGTTGATCCCTTGGTCCTGATGTTAGTCAGGCGGAATGTCTTCCGTCTAAAGTGTCTAAAGTGCTCGCTTAGAACTGAATACAAAAGAGTGGAAAAATATGAATCTATCCTAGCTTTAATGCATCACGCCATAAAGCCATGGTCTGCAAGCCGACTCAGCATTTATGCAGCGCATTTCGATACCCCGGAAGATGGGTATCCAATTGCCACTGCTGACCATTCTGAGCGCAGAGCGCTGAACTCAGTTGGGGCGCGTCAGCATTATTTATCTGGAGCTACTTAGTTGCTAGGGTAATTTTAACGTAAACTTATGCTCTGTTAGTTGTTAACTACTCCCCCCATCAGATTATGACCGTCCTCGGTTATTTTGAGTTTATCGATGGTTTGTTGTATTTCGATGGAGGCTCGACTTTTCCTTAATGCCAAAAAAAGGATGAGTGAACCAATCAGAGCAACGTTCAGGATCACTCCAGCCGCGAACCAAAGTTTAGGGGATCCCCCGGCGTCAACCTCGTCCTTGAACCCTTGGATAAAGCGCAGATTGTCGTTGTTCATGCGGTGTAGCAAGGGCATGCTCAATACCGGGTCATGGCCGACCATGTTCAGTAGTGGTGATCTTGCTACGCCGGCTGCTTATCTAATGTCTTTTGAAAGTTTATCAATTCCGATCCGTTGACGGTAGCTGACCGCTCGAAGGTTATTAGGTGCGTTCCTTTGACGAGAACCTCTGCCGTCAGTCGTGCTGACGCGGGCTGTCGCTTCGTTAATGACAACGATGCCGTCATCTATAGGCATTACTGTTCCCAGGAGGCTGGGTTAAGTGTAGGAGTAGGCCGAGATTCCCGCATGGAGCGAGCGGGCGCAGGTTTCGCGTCGCGACCGCTCACAGAAGGTGTTGTGCGTTGTTTCCGTGCACTCTGTAACCGCAAATGTGTCTTCTTCACATTCCGACAAAATGTCTTCATCGAGTCGTAGGATTATTTGATTTGACCTTAACTCTAGGGTAGGCTATTAGTATATGGATAATATTATCGGACTGGAGAACTCTAATTTTAGCTGCTTCTAATAAACTAACTATTGGAGTGTCTTATTCAATTAGTGATTTCAGATCGACATGACTAAGGATAGTGGGATTTATTATATCAACCTTAGCCAATGTTATGGTTAGAATTAAATTTTGTATCTCTGTCGTCAGCATTCTATTTCTCGCTAGTAGTGCTTCATACAGGTGCAGGGTGTCAACCAAATTGTTATTCCGGGCCTTAATAATTTTTATTAATGGTTTCGGTCAGTTTGTTTATCTGTTTTTGAGTCGCATATGCGACTGCGGAAAAGACTCGGACAATTTTTTTGTCTCATCTACCATACTAATAAGTTCCGAAAGGTTAAAAAAGTGCGTCTTTTCGTTGGATACCTTCATGTTGGCATCACACAGGCGTTTTAAAACCCAATCTATGTGCCTAACATAACATAAATAATGACGTCATCTACGTAGACATAGCACGATTTGCCAATCTGTTCCCGTAAGACGTCGTCGATCGCTCTTTGGAAGATGCTTCCCGCATTTACATGTTCTGGTACGGCGATGTCATTTACGATAGTAAAATTTACATTGTCGCAATTATGATACTGAAGCTTTTCAGAAACAGAACCTTAATTTATCGTACCTTTCTCTGCGTCGAGTTTTGCTCCCACTTGAGCTAGCAGGTCAAATCCTATAATACCATCGAATGGTGTTAGCGCGTCTAAAAGAAAGAACGCAGATGTTTTTCCAAAAATGTTCATCAAACATTTCTGGTGAACTCTGACCAAAGACACTAGAATAACAAGATGCGTAACGGCCATACAAATTTTTGGCACGCGATTTTTTGGCCGTGGCTCTAGAGGTGGCTCCAGGCTCTCTTGAGTTTTTGTTCGAGAGAGAAACAGAGGAGAGCGCTACAGCAAACAGCTCTTTTCTACGCATACAGTGATAGCATACAACTGTATGTGTGCACACGTATGCTCATGTATTGTAAATTTGACAAAATATGCCCTTCACCTTAGAAGTTCGTTGACTGTAAATCTATATTATTTTTTATCAATTGGCACCATGCGAAAAATTCTTGTTTTGCATTGCCTCAACGTTATTATTATTTAAATAAAGCTTAGAAATAGTAATAGACGAATCTATATACATCACAAAATAAATTTCGAAAATGACTTTATATTAGAATACTTGTCATTAGGGTATTCAGCTTGCGGCGTGAGAAAAATTAATAAGGCAATGATTGTTGAGTGCTTGTGTCCGCACTTCGTGCCTGACGATATGACTTTTGCAACGAACTGTTTTCATATTTTTATTTATTTTATTAATTTTTATTTTCTACTACGTATTATTATTTTTTATGAAATATTATTATGAAATATTATTATTTTTATTATTTATTAATAAAATTATTATTTTTTTATTAAATTAAAAAATAATTATTATTTTTATGAAATATTTATTTCTCAATGTTATGTCTTCTTTTTGGAAAATTTATGTTTCAAATTAAAGTAGTTATAATAATTTTTTTTTGTATTTGCTTTAATTATTTAGTATACTTATTAAGTCATTTGACTTAATATGATGTATGTAAATGAACCAGTTTTATTATTTAAGATGCGCATTATATTCAGCTTCCAGTTTAATTTTTTTTTTTTTGGTATATTCCAATTTGATATTTTTAAAAAGCGCGCACTTGTGGGTGGGAAGAATAGCGCACCAAATTTTTTGTTTTTCCTTTTAATTTCTCTTAGCCCGTTTTCTTAAAGTTGACTTAAAGTTGACTCGATTTTTTTATCTTTTCGCATATAATCAAGTTTATATTCAACTAAAATCGTTTTGTTGCAATAGTGAAGTACGGAAATATAAGCGCAAATAGTAAATGCGATAAATAGTGAATAGTGAATAGTGTTTACGTATTTTCGTAATTTTTCGCGCTTATACAACGTGCTGCTGCTTTTCGACAAAGGTTTTATTTATAAATTGTAAGGGAAAAAAACATTTAAATGGCCCACTTGAATGACCTTATGGTTATGGCCAAGAAAAAAAAAAGATTCATAAGTGGGAACAAGTGCAGCTTATCCCACTGTCGGAAATCTAGGTGCGATTTCCCCGCTCTTAAATTGTTTAGATTTCCTGAAAGGGATCCAACAATGTTAATAAGATGGGCGGAAAAATGCCAATTTACAGAAGATTTTATGGCGAGCACTTCATCACTGTTTTTATGCCAAGATCATTTCTCCCCAGATGATATTGGGGTAAAATATTTGAAGCAAGGGACAATTCCAGATCGCAATCTTATAAAATATAAAAGCTGCAATGACTATATTAATTTAAATGCTGTAGGATCGCCTCCACGAAAAAGACACCGCTCACAGTCCCCCGTTGAAGTTTGTCGGCAGTGCCATAAAAATGAAAAAACTTTAAAAGTCTTTAAAAAAAAATATTTCGCTTCTAAAAAATTGTCAGATGAGAGATAAACTCTAATTAAAAATTTGAGGAAAGAAAACTCAAATCTAAAACGAAAATTAGTTAGGTTGGAATCCAAGTCCAAGAAAAACATATATTCTGAAATAGAAAAAATAAATTTAACGGGAAATGAAAATATTGGCGAAAATGCTTATTAAGGAAAAAAAGGGCACAAATACCAGATGGAATGATTGCGAAAAATTGTTTGCTCAGAGCATATATTACAGGTCCACATCGACATATACGTTTTTAAGAGACTCGCTAAAATTAAATTTTCCAAGTCCATCATCTTTGCAAAAGTGGAACAGCATCAAAAAATTACAGCCCGGAGACAACGAATATTGGCTTGTGATGAAGTATCATTAAAAAAAACCTAGCTTACAATGTGTCAGTTGATATTATAGATGGAATAGAGCATTTACTTGATCGCTCTAATAAAATCGGAAGCCATATTTGCGTATTTGTTGTTAGGGGTATTTTAAAAAAATGGAAATTTATAATAAACTATTTCGTGGCCGAAACGATTATAAAAGGCGATTGCTTAAAAAGTCTTATTTATAAAAACATTAATATCGCTGAAAACATTGGGTTCAAAGTAAGGGGTGTTGTGTACGAGGAGTTACCTCAAGGAGGTAACAATACAAAATGTACCTCACTACTTGAAGTCACCAATGAGAAACCTTACTTTACCTTAAATAATAAAAAATATTATATGTTTTATGACATTCCGCATCTTTTTAAGTCTATAAGGAATAATTTTCTGAAAGCTAATTTTGAAACCCCTGACGGACTAGTTGATTTTGATGTCATTCGAGAGGTTTACGAATTAGATCATGGATCAGTAACGAGAATGACTAAATTAACAAGAAGCCACGTTAATCCAACTAGATTTGAGCTAATGCGCGTATGTTTGGCTACTCAGACACTTAGCCACACTGTTGCAGCGGCAATTAAGACTTCTAACCAAAACAAGCATTTACATCGAAATAGTTCCGAAGTTGCAGCTTCTACGGCTGCATTTGTCCAAAAGGTTAATGATTACTTTGATTGCCTGAATAGCAGAGTATTAACTGACAAAAACCCCATGAAATGCGCGCTTCAAGTTAACATTGCAGTTTGGAATAAAGTAAAGGAAATGCAGGAATACCTAAAAAGCGTTAAATATCACGGGAATAAAATATATTGTGTGGATGGCTTGATCCAAACTACTGAAGCTATATTTGGACTCGTCGAAGATCTCTTTAAGGATCACGCAGACCACTTTTTCTTTTTAACTAGTAGAGTTAACCAGGATCCCCTTGAAAATATATTTGCGTGCGTTCGAGCAAAAAGTGGTAACTGCAGAAATCCTTCAGTTAACGAATTTAATATAATAATTGCCAAGCTCATATCTCTACACATTTTAAAATTTTCACAAAAGTCGAATTGCGAATCAGATGATGTGTTATGTTGCCAATAGAGTTCGATTCGATATTGAAAAATCATTCATTGAAAAAAAAGAAATACAGCAACAAGACAATGAGAGGTACTTTGACCAAAATATAGATAACTTTTTGTGCAATGATGTACCCATTGAACTAACTTCCAGTAGATATTTTGTTGGATATATTGCTAAAGGATCCAGTTGCGATAAATTGCGATAAATAAGTTGCGATAATCGGTAATTTTAAAAGAAACCGAGCATTTAACAGCTCCATCAGAGCTTTTCATACATGAGAAAAACTACTCAATAGACTCGGACTTCGGGAAATTAAAGGCACCATCTGATTTATTTTTTAATATTTGCAAAATACACATTAAAGTTTTCGAAAATATTTTTAAAAATAATAAAAAACAAATGTGTATAAAAAAAATTATTGTTGAGCAATGCATTAAGTGCACAAATGAAAGTAGTGCCTTCTCATTATGGTTTTATGAAAATAATGCACATAGAACAGATTTGTTAAACAAACTTATAAAAGTTTTGCTTTTTAAGCATTGCAAGTGGACTGTGATGATAGCTAATAAACAAAAAAAGCAAGCTAAGCTCAGCATTCTATCTCATAAATAAAAAAATTTATTTTTAAATAATTGGCGACTGAAAACTGGACGCAAAATATAAAAAAAAAAAACAATAGTTAGAAAAATAACTTAATTGGGGAACATGGAAATGTTTTAATGTTATACATTTAAATATTTCAAGTCGACTCGAAGGCCTAATTAATATAGGACACCATTACATTCTAATGGCCTCCCCGTGGTGTTCCCTGGGTACCGAATATTACATATATTACAAATAATTAATTAATATAACATAATATAAATAAAATAAGAATAAAATACAAATATGTAAACGGTAGCTAATTCGAGCGGCGATTTTAACAAACGAATATACAAAACTTTAAAATTATAATAGTCAGGGAATTTTTATTTTATTTCATCATATTGTTCCGAAATTGGCCACAACTCCAAATATGTAAATTCGTTTCTTCGATCAGAATTGATTTCAGCCCGAAAATCGTCTTCTAGCACAACACGCACACATATACGCGTTCTCGTCTCTTGTTTTTACTCACACAAGCAAGCAAATTCTATTTTTACATTTCTTACGCTCTCAGCGTTAGCGAGCGGAAAGAGAGCAAATTTGGCCTTCACAAAAAAAGTGGCTGCATAGTGCCAAACGAATGTATGGCCGTTACGCATCTTGTTATTCTAGTGTCTTTGGTTTGACACTACGCAGCCACTTTTTTGGTGAAGGCCAAATTTGCTCTCTTTCCGCTCTCTTACGTAAGAAATCTAAAAATAGAATTTGCTTGCTTGTGTGAGTAAAAACAAGAGACGAGAACGCGTATATGTGAGCGTGCTGTTCTAGAAGACGATTTTCGGGCCGAAATCAATTCTGATCGAAAAAACGAATTTACATATTTGGAGTTGTGGCCAATTTCGTAGCAATATGATGGTATAAAATAATAATTAAAAATTCACGCTCTGACTTTTATAATTTTAAAGTTTTTTAAATTCGTTTGTTAAAATCGCCGCTCGAATTAGCTATTGTTTACATATTTATATTTATGTTAATAATTAATTATATGTAATAATCGGTACCCAGGGAATACCACTGGGAGGCCATTACAATTGTAATGGGGTCCTATATTTATTAGGCCTTCGCGTCGACTTCAAATATTTTAATGTTTAACATTAATGCATTCCTCAACAATAAATTTTTTTATACACATTTGTTTTTTATTATTTTTAAAAATATTTTCGAAAACCTTAATGTGTATTTTGAAAATATTAAAAAATAATTTAATTAAAAATTGAATTTCCCGAAGTCCGAGGCACGAAGTGCGGACACAAACACTCAACAATCACTGCCTTATTAATTTTTCTCACGTCGCAAACTGAATACCCTAATGACAAGTATTCTTATATAAAGTCATTTTCGAAATTTATTTTGTGATGTACATAGATTCGGCTATTACTATTTCTAAGCTTTATTTAAATAATAATAACGTTAAGGCAATGTAAAACAAGAATTTTTCGCATTGTGCCAATTGATATAAAATAATATAGATTTATAGTCAAAGAACTTCTAAGGTGAAGGGCATATTTTGTCAAATTTACAATGCATGAGCATACGTGTGCACACATACAGTTGTCTGCTATCACTGTATTCGTAGAAAAGAGCTGTTTACTGTAGCGCTCCTCTAGAGGCACGGCCGAAAAATCGCGTGCCAAAAATTTGTATGGCGTTACGCATCTTGTTATTCAGTATCCGTTGCGCTGGCGCATGCTGCTGGAATTGACAGGCGTTTGAGGCGTTTAGTTTTTACCACCAATATCGACACTCGGAACGAATTGCAACAAGAACTTAAAGCTTATTCGTTTGATGCTAGACCGAGCCAGCATCCCAACAATACATCAGCGCCGCCAGGAAAACGAGCTCTGAGCTCTATTCTCTCACATCAAGTGTCATAATTGCGGAAAAACTGCCCACAAAAAGGCGGAATGTCGCTCGAAAACAGTGGCAGTCTATACCCAGCAACCCGGCAAACAACACTCTGGTTACATGGGAGGAAATAGCGGTCTACTGTAACCTGCTACAAGTACGGAAAAGATGGACATGTTTCTACGTTGTGTCCTGATCGTCAGGAGGGTTCGTCATTTAACAAAACCAACATTGTAAAATAAGTTAACATCTGTACCGTCCTTGAGCACGTTGGAACTTTATTCCAATCTGGTGAGTCGTTCCAATTCTGTTTCGATTCCGGAGCTGAAAGCTCACTCATCAAAGAAGCCGCCTCGCAGAGACTGTCTGGAACTATAATAAGCAGCGTAGTCATCTTAAAGGGTATTGGTAGTAATACGGTTTGTAGCACTTTACAGATACTGGCAAATGTTGTGATTAGTGAACGTTCATTTGAAATATAGTATTGTTTCATGTAGTGTTAGACGATTACATCAAGTATGACGCTCTGATTGGTCGAGATGTTTTGAGCCGGGGAATCGGCGTGATAATTACATCAAAGGCTCTTACTAAGTTTAACGACAAATCTATATTACCCATTGAAGTTTCTGAATGCAATCCTGATTTGGCTACTGTTGACACCGACGTGC
Source organism: Drosophila sechellia (assembly GCF_004382195.2). Classification (NCBI taxonomy): domain Eukaryota; kingdom Metazoa; phylum Arthropoda; class Insecta; order Diptera; family Drosophilidae; genus Drosophila; species Drosophila sechellia. The sequence continues at coordinate 160,189 of NW_022611434.1, forward strand.
ATGGATCTGATAGAGACCAATTGTTATCTATATTGCAAGAGTATTCGGGTTCATTTGTTAGTGGAATTCCACAAAGCCGTGTGACTACAGGACATCTAGAAATTCGCTCGATCGACCAAATTAGACAGTTCAAAGACGCCCATATAGGTTGAGTGTAGAGGAAAAGGCAAAAGTTCGACATATAATTGAACAGCTCTAAATCAAACATTATAAGACCTAATTACTCCCCCTTTGCGAGCCCTATGTTGCTTGTTCGAAAAAAAAAAATGGTACAGACCGCCTCTGTGTGGATTATTTCGTATTTGGTACACCTATCTTTAATATTTTGTTCACTACCGATAATTCTTAGCTTTTCATTTACGGTCTTGTGAAATCTTTCTATATCAGATACAACTTCGGATCTTAACCAGTTTTGCAAAGCTATGCACATAAAAGCTGAATCTTTGTCTGCTTTAATTTCCTGTGGCTTTTCCATATCATTGAATATTTTAGTAATGGCTCTTTTCGCTTCTAGCCAATCTCTACTTTTTACTTCTACTAGTGAGGCAAATTTCGAATAAATATCAATACAAGATAGGAAGATCTGGTTTCCCGTGAGATAAAAATCTATGAAGTATTTTTCCTTTGTGTTAAATATTTCGGGTTTTGTTTCGTATGTCAATTTTGTGTCTCGATGTTCTGTATTTGTCAGATTACAGACTTCACATTCTTTGATAATATTTTGAAATAGCTTTTGACTATCAGGGTAATAGTATTTTTCTTTAAACCAATTAACTTTTTTTTCTATACCCTATTCAACTATAAAAATAACGTTTAACAACACTACCTTATATTTGACATGTGTGTTCACACTTTTTCTTTATTCTTTCTTTCTCGTACGTTTTCTGCTATGAGCAAGTCGTGGTGCTGGTGTTGCAATTGAATGAAAAACACAAAACTTGACTTTTTGTTTAGAAGGGATACAAACATAAATTACAACAGGCTTTGAGCCCAGTCCATGCCTATAAAAACAATTAAATTGTGAATTTTCAAATTCTTTTGAAATTAATTCTTTCTTAGAATTTGAGTTCCGCTTGCGTTTTTGTTTTTACATATAATTAAGGTTTGGTCCCATTGTCCAGAGGTCCTTCCGATGGGTGGCTCCGGCAGATAGGTGTCCACGTAGATGGTTGATCCCTTGGTCCTGATGTTAGTCAGGCGGAATGTCTTCCGTCTAAAGTGTCTAAAGTGCTCGCTTAGAACTGAATACAAAAGAGTGGAAAAATATGAATCTATCCTAGCTTTAATGCATCACGCCATAAAGCCATGGTCTGCAAGCCGACTCAGCATTTATGCAGCGCATTTCGATACCCCGGAAGATGGGTATCCAATTGCCACTGCTGACCATTCTGAGCGCAGAGCGCTGAACTCAGTTGGGGCGCGTCAGCATTATTTATCTGGAGCTACTTAGTTGCTAGGGTAATTTTAACGTAAACTTATGCTCTGTTAGTTGTTAACTACTCCCCCATCAGATTATGACCGTCCTCGGTTATTTTGAGTTTATCGATGGTTTGTTGTATTTCGATGGAGGCTCGACTTTTCCTTAATGCCAAAAAAAGGATGAGTGAACCAATCAGAGCAACGTTCAGGATCACTCCAGCCGCGAACCAAAGTTTAGGGGATCCCCCGGCGTCAACCTCGTCCTTGAACCCTTGGATAAAGCGCAGATTGTCGTTGTTCATGCGGTGTAGCAAGGGCATGCTCAATACCGGGTCATGGCCGACCATGTTCAGTAGTGGTGATCTTGCTACGCCGGCTGCTTATCTAATGTCTTTTGAAAGTTTATCAATTCCGATCCGTTGACGGTAGCTGACCGCTCGAAGGTTATTAGGTGCGTTCCTTTGACGAGAACCTCTGCCGTCAGTCGTGCTGACGCGGGCTGTCGCTTCGTTAATGACAACGATGCCGTCATCTATAGGCATTACTGTTCCCAGGAGGCTGGGTTAAGTGTAGGAGTAGGCCGAGATTCCCGCATGGAGCGAGCGGGCGCAGGTTTCGCGTCGCGACCGCTCACAGAAGGTGTTGTGCGTTGTTTCCGTGCACTCTGTAACCGCAAATGTGTCTTCTTCACATTCCGACAAAATGTCTTCATCGAGTCGTAGGATTATTTGATTTGACCTTAACTCTAGGGTAGGCTATTAGTATATGGATAATATTATCGGACTGGAGAACTCTAATTTTAGCTGCTTCTAATAAACTAACTATTGGAGTGTCTTATTCAATTAGTGATTTCAGATCGACATGACTAAGGATAGTGGGATTTATTATATCAACCTTAGCCAATGTTATGGTTAGAATTAAATTTTGTATCTCTGTCGTCAGCATTCTATTTCTCGCTAGTAGTGCTTCATACAGGTGCAGGGTGTCAACCAAATTGTTATTCCGGGCCTTAATAATTTTTATTAATGGTTTCGGTCAGTTTGTTTATCTGTTTTTGAGTCGCATATGCGACTGCGGAAAAGACTCGGACAATTTTTTTGTCTCATCTACCATACTAATAAGTTCCGAAAGGTTAAAAAAGTGCGTCTTTTCGTTGGATACCTTCATGTTGGCATCACACAGGCGTTTTAAAACCCAATCTATGTGCCTAACATAACATAAATAATGACGTCATCTACGTAGACATAGCACGATTTGCCAATCTGTTCCCGTAAGACGTCGTCGATCGCTCTTTGGAAGATGCTTCCCGCATTTACATGTTCTGGTACGGCGATGTCATTTACGATAGTAAAATTTACATTGTCGCAATTATGATACTGAAGCTTTTCAGAAACAGAACCTTAATTTATCGTACCTTTCTCTGCGTCGAGTTTTGCTCCCACTTGAGCTAGCAGGTCAAATCCTATAATACCATCGAATGGTGTTAGCGCGTCTAAAAGAAAGAACGCAGATGTTTTTCCAAAAATGTTCATCAAACATTTCTGGTGAACTCTGTTAGAACCATGAATGGAACTAACTCTGAAAGGGGAATCGACCGGCATCACATTTTTAAGCTCCTTTAGGGCTTGATGTTGTTCTTTGCCGCCCCTGTGTCGATTAAAATTTTTAGTTTCCTTTCTTGTAGCTGTCGATCAATGAACGGCAGTCTGGAGCGCTCCCTAAAAAATTTATCTGATCATCAGACTCTTCGTCTATCTCTTCATATTCGCTGTCATTTTTTTCGTCAGCCTGTTGCATGGTGTGTTGCAATCTCTAACGCCTTTGACCGGTCATGCGTGCGGAGCCAAATCTTTTTTGGCCCCGAGCACTTTCGGCCTTGGTATTATATCATTTTTGTTTCTATCCACATTGATTTTTTTGTTTAAAATAATTTTTATGTTTAAAATAATTTTTTTTTTAGAAATAATTTTTTTTGCTTAAAATAATTTTTTTGTTTAAAATAATTTTTTTGTTTAAAATAATTTAATGTTTCAAATAATTTTTTTGTTTTAAATAAATTTTTTGTTTAAAATAATTTTTGTTGGTAATAATTTTTTTTTACTGTGTTGCATGGTGGGTTGCAATCTCTAACGCCTTTGACCGGTCATGCGTGCGGAGCCAAATCTTTTGTGGCCCCGAGCACTTTCGGCCTTGGTATTATATCATTTTTGTTTCTATCCACATTGATTTTTTTGTTTAAAATAATTTTTATGTTTAAAATAATTTTTTTTTTAGAAATAATTTTTTTTGCTTAAAATAATTTTTTTGTTTAAAATAATTTTTTTGTTTTAAATAAATATTTTGTTTAAAATAATTTTTGTTGGTAATAATTTTTTTTTACTGTAACATTGGCCATCGTAACGATGGCGTCGTTACAGCGATAGAGACATTATCAGAAGAAAATTTGACATTGGCGTTTGTAAAAAATTGATTGTTAGATCAGGAAATTAAAATTAAAAATGACCACAAAGATACAAGAAAGAAAGTTATGAACGCGATCGTGTACAACAAAAATAACACTTATAAAAATAATTCGTATAATAATCGGGTAACTAAGCCAAAGAAAACATTCAAGGGAAATTCCAAGAATAGAGTCAAGTGTCACCACTGTGGTAGACAAGGCCACATTAAAAAAGACTGGTTTCATTATAAAAGTATATTAAATGATTAAGATATAAAAATGAAAAACAATCTCAAACTGCAACATCACACGGCATTGCGTTCATGGTAAAAGAAGTGAATAACACCTTAGTGATGGATAACTGTGGGTTTATCTAAAGACACTAGAATAACAAGATGCGTAACGGCCATACATTGGTTTGGCACTATGCAGCCACTTTTTTGGTGAAGGCCAAATTTGCTCTCTTTCCGCTCGCTTACGCTGAAAGCGTAAGAAATCTTAAAATAGAATTTGCTTGCTCGTGTTTATGCGATCTCCATAGCCGGAGGATAGTATATCATATTACATATTAAGTAATTAATAACTAGACACATTTTTTCTTCCTTTTGTACTTTATAATTAAGATACCACTTGGTCTCATTTATCTTTATACACACATTAGGTTAAGTTCAGAGGAATTAACTGAACGATTCCTTTTGGAACCTTAATAAATAGAATTAGTTAAAAAAAAAAGGCAGTGTGGAGGGTAAAGCCAGAAACTCTGAAAGTGGACCGGGACGCGAAATGGGTTTCCGACAGCAGGAGGATGTCGATTTCGTGAAGCTCGATGAAGGCGAGAATCTCATTGGCATTCCAAGCTGCTACCTCAAGAAGACCCATTTTGAGCAGCAGGAGGGAAGGTGCGATTTTGCAGGAGCAGTTGCATTAGTGTTTCAATTAGTGACATCATCCTGTCAAGCCTAGTAAACAGCTGTTTCAGCTTGTACTCGAGGTTGGCGCTTGCAAAGGGGACAGTAACTTCCTTCGACTATACTCGCAAAAGAAGGCTTTCCAGACATGTGGGCTGGTGGACTGGGTTGGTGTACTCCTCTTGCAGGACCAGAAACAGAAGGTTCATTGACCTTCCGTTGATGTTTGCGGTTAGAAGCCTCTAGCAGGTATTTTTTGCAACCTTTAAAGTTGGCTGTATGGGGGCCGCCACAGTGAAAGCAGAATCTGGCCTCGTCCTGTTCCAGCTTGCACACTGCAGTGGGGTGATTTTCTCCGCATTCTCTGCATATATAGTGCCGAGAACAATATGCCTTGGTATGACCATAGCCTTGGCACCTGTGGCATTGAATCGGTTCCGATTGCTTACGGGGTTTCTCCCAAGTTACCCTGTGCCTGCAGACAACCGGTATGCCCTTTACTTGGTTGTGGTTTTCCGCCTTTTTGAGGTCAATGAACCTCATATTAAGAGAAAGAGAGGTAGCCTTGTTGCGCGGGGTACAAATCCGTACAACGTTATGTCCCTTGTTCTTGAGGGTTGCGATGATATTCTCCGATGGGACTCCGTGGTGAATATTGCGCTTGACAATCTTGTAGGGTCGGTCCTCCGGTAGCTGATGGGGATGGAATAGGGATCCTTTGTCGAGAAAGTGCCGGGCCACCAGCCTGTAGCTATCTGGGGAGTTGCACTGAACAGCGCAGTCTCCCGAATTCAGGGCCTTGATTGTATAGGAGTCTCCCACAAGGGCGTCCAGCTCGCTGCTTCTGTGCAGCGGTTTGTGTTACATAAAAATATTAACAGACTTAAAATGCGTTTAGCATCGGTTCCCAATAACATGATTTTTTTCCTAAGATTATAAGGAATTATCACATCATGTTGCTCATGTTGCTTGTTCGAAAAAAAATGGTACAGACCGCCTCTGTGTGTATTATAGGGAGCTTAATGCAAATAAAGTATCCGAGAAATATCCATTGCCGCTTATTTCTCATCAGATCGCTAGGCTGAGTGGTGCCAGGTTTTTCAGTTGTATATACATGTCAAGCGGGTTTCACCAGATCCCAATTCACCCGAATTCAATTGAGCGGACGGCGTTCGTCACCCCAGAAGGCCAATTCGAATATTTGACTATGCCATTCGTACTCAAAAATGACCCTGCTGTGTTCCGAAGACCCATTAATCGTGCCTTAGGTGACCTTACAATAGACACTAGATTAACAAGATGCGTAACGCCATCCAATTTTTATGCACGCGATTTTTTGGCCGTGGCTCTAGAGGTGGCTCCAGGCTCTCTCGAGTTTTTGTTTGAGAGAGAAAGAGCGGAGAGCGCTACAGCAAACAACTCTTTTCTACGCATACAGTGATAGCAGACAACTGTATGTGTGCACACGTATGCTCATGCATTGTAAATTTGACAAAATATGCCCTTCACTTTAGAAGTTCTTAGACTTTAAATCTATATTATTATTGATCAATTGGCACCATGTGAAAAATTCTTGTTTTGCGTTGCCTTAACGTTGTTAGTATTTAAATACAGCTTAGAAATAGTAATATCCGAATCATAATTTTTTTTTTTTTTTTTTTTTTACTTTGCTTTTTATTTATTGAATCTTCTTGTATAAGAACTAACAATAAGTTTAAAAATCTTAACTATAACAAGTATTTTTTGAACAGTTGTATTATTTTTCCAACTGTTCTATGATTAAACGGCCCTAATAATTTATTCGCTGGGTTGGTAGGTCCTTTCGCCGGAGACGGGAACGGCTGCTGAGCTGGATTAGACCTCGCGCTAGGTGTTTGGGGTGCGTGTAAAGCTTGCTATGGTATTTTTCCTTAAGTTCCGTGATTGCGTTGGTAACTGATGGGATATTTAAGTCTCTTTGGATGTTTTCACTCCGAACGTACCATGGTGCCCCAGTGATGGTTCTCAGGATCTTTGATTGTGCTCGCTGTATGATGTCAATATTGCTGTTGCTGGCATTGCCCCATAACTGTGTAGAGCAAGACCTTGTGATCTAGGCTAAGCGGAGAACCAGAGTTGATGAGCCAGTGTAAGTTGTTGGCTTTGAGTTTAAGTTGGGTTTTTTTGGCTTCAATGTGCCTGCGCCATGTGAGTCTTCTGTCAAGGTGTACTCCTAGGTACGCTACCTCATCTGCTTTCGGGAGTGGTATGTTGTTCAACAAGAGCGGAGGACAGTCTTGTCTGTTTAGCGTAAACGTCAGGTGCTTGCATTTTTGCTCGTTTACTTTTATTCGCCAGTCAGAGAGCCACTTCTCAATGTCGATGAGGTACAGTGCCAACTGTGCTGTAGCTTGGATAGGGGACCTTGATCGGCTAAGGATAGCTGTATCGTCGGCAAATGTGGATACTGTTAAGCGACTATTTGTAGGGATGTCGGCTGTATAGATGAGGTATAAGGTTGGCCCAAGAACGCTGCCTTGTGGCAGTGTTGCACCGCACTGTAAACTTTCTGTCATAGAGGTAAGACTTTAGAAGTTTGTGTGTGCTTTCGGGTAGGGATGTTTTAATTTTAAACATTAGGCCGTCGAGCCAGACTCTGTCGAATGCTTGGGATACGTCTAAAAATACTGCTGTGCAGTATTCGCGATATTCAAATGCAGTTCTTATTTCCGTTGTAATACGATTCACCTGTTCAATGGTTCCATGGCTTTCGCGAAATCCAAATTGGTGGGCTGGTATTATATTGTGGTATATCAGATGTTGATTAAGTCGGATCAGCAGGCATTTTTCGAATAGTTTCGAAATACATGAGAGTAGACTTATTGGTCTGTAAGATGAAGCGACTGTGTTTTGGAATCAATATGATAATCGACCTCTTCCATCGTTGTGGGAAGTAACCAAGTTTGGTGATGGCATTAAAGAGCTTGGTTATGTAGCGAACTGCAGAATATGGCAGCTGGATGATAATTTCCGGTGTTATAAGGTAGCAGCCGGGGGATTTTTTCGGGCTGAGATTGTCTTTGATTATTTTAGTTACTTCTTTAGGACGAAACACAATTGGGGTGTGTTGCTGGTGGCGGTTTACGGGATAGGACGGTAGCGCGAATGTGCTAGTAGCCTGGTTTGGCGTGAACACATTTTGTAGGTGAGCGGCAAATGTGGTGGCTCTGTCTTCATCACTACGGGCCCAACCACCTGAGGAATTCCTTATCGGCAAAACGGTTTCAGTCGGTGGGCGAAGAGTTGAGTGGGCTCGCCACAGTGACTTTTGTTTTCTGCTTGTTGGTGTGAGTTGCTCTATGTATCGGCGCTGATCGTCGTCCTCTTTTTGTTTCAGAGCGTTGGCCAGTTTCCGTGTGGCTACTTTTAGCTTTTGTTTTGCAGTAGCGGGATCTGGAAGATTGCCATTCTCTACGTAAGCGTCGTTTTACGTGGACGAGTTGCTCGATTTGTACGTTGGTCTTTTTTGAATTAATTGTATTATTTGTTATTTTGGGTGTTGCAGTAAGAGCTGCTGCAGTAAGGATGGATTGCAATGCACACGTGCAGCTCTCTATATCAGATTCAGTATTAAGTTTTGGGCTTAGCTCAATATGTGAACTTATATATTTTTTATACCTGAGCCAGTTTGTTTGGTGAGAAGTCAATCTGAATGGTGGTTTTACGTTTTCTGCGTACCGGCGGAGGTGAATTAGTACACGCGAGTGATCAGATGACAGATCCGGCAGACATTCAGCTTTAACCAAACTGCGGGAAATATTTTTCGTAACTGCGAAGTCGATCAGGTCAGGCAGCTTATTGAGGTCTGATAGCCAGTATGTAGGACTCCCGGGGGAAACATGGTCACGTTTATTAGTGGCTTTTATTATAGTCTTAAAAGCTGTTTTCCTTTTGGGTTCACAAGTCGCGATCCCCAGTGAGTATGTTTAGCGTTGTAGTCGCCTGCTGCAATGAAGCAAAGACACTAGAATAACAAGATGCGTAACGGCCATACAAATTTTTGGCACGCGATTTTTTGGCCGTGGCTCTAGAGGTGGCTCCAGGCTCTCTTGAGTTTTTGTTCGAAAGAGAAAGAGCGGAGAGCGCTACAGCAAACAGCTCTTTTCTACGCATACAGTGATAGCAGACAACTGTATGTGTGCATACGTGTGCTCATGCATTGTAAATTTTACAAAATATGCCCTTCACCTTAGAAGTTCGTTGACTTTAAATCTATATTATTTTTTATCAATTGGCACCATGCGAAAAATTCTTGTTTTGCATTGCCTTAACGTTATTAATATTTAAATAAAGCTTAGAAATAGTAATAGCCGAATCTATGTACATCACAAAATGAATTTCGAAAATGACTTTATATTAGAATACTTGTCATTAGGGTATTCAGCTTGCGGCGTGAGAAAAATTAATAAGGCAATGATTGTTGAGGGCTTGTGTCCGCACTTCGTGCCTGACGATATGACTTTTGCAACGAACTGTTTTCATATTTTTATTTATTTTATTAATTTTTATTTTCTACTACGTATTATTATTTTTTATGAAATATTATTATGAAATATTATTATTTTTATTATTTATTAATAAAATTATTATTTTTTTATGAAATTAAATGAAATAATAATAAATAATGAAATTGTTGAGCATTAGTGCACAAATAAAAGTATTTTTTTCAACATAAAATTTCAACATAATTATAAATATGTAAGCGGTATTCGAGCGGCGATTTTAACAAACGAATTTAAAAAACTTTAAAATTATAATAGTCAGGGAATTTTTATTTTATTTCATCATATTGTTCCGAATTTGGCCACAACTCCAAATATGTAAATTGGTTTCTTCGATCAGAATTGATTTCAGCCCGAAAATCGTCTTCTAGCACAACACGCACACATATACGCGTTCTCGTCTCTTGTTTTTACTCACACAAGCAACCAAATTCTATTTTTAGATTTCTTATGCTCTCAGCGTGAGCGAGCGGAAAGAGAGCAAATTTGGCCTTCACCAAAAAAGTGGCTGCATAGTACCAAACGAATGTATGGCCGTTACTCATCTTGTTATTCTAGTGTCTTTGAATGAAGTGTGGCCCTAGTGCTTGGAAGAAATCCAGGTATTGAGCTTCTAATACTGTGAAACGGGGGGGGGGGGGGGGGGGGGGGGGGCAGTATACGGCCGCTAGTGTAAGGAGAGTGTTGTCATCCAGCTGAATGTTGATAGATGTGGCCTGAAGATTATTTTCCGCAAATTATTTGTAAAAGTGGTGCTTCATACGGTTCCTTATGAGTATGGCGGTGCCACCGTGTGCTTTTCCGTCGGGATGATTTGTACCATAGAAATGGTAGTCTCTTATCTGAAAATTGTATTTGCTTGTGAGATGAGTTTCCGAAAGAAGTATTACGTCGATATGCTTCTCATGTAGGAATTGAGCTAGCTCAAGTGTGCGCTGTGAAACGCCATTGGCGTTCCACGTAGCTATGCGTAAGGTAGCCATTATTTATTTGATTGTTGGGCTACAAGCATTTGTATCAAAAGGTTTTGATTACGCATCATGTCTTGAATGGTGGTCTTCATAAATGTCATAAATTCCATCATGCTCTGTTGTAAGGCTTGCATCATAGCTTCCGTTTTTGTTTCCTGCTGCGCAGCTGGGTTATAGTTTTGTTGTGTGTCTAATTTTGTGTGCACTTCATGTGGAGTTCGGGAATTTTGGGATGGAGGCGTCATACCTGATTTAAAAACGTTTGCAAATGTTGTCTTGTTAGTGTTGGATGTAGGCCAGGGAGCGAAACTTGCTGCTTTCGAGAAAATTACTTCAGGGTTTGTCTTTGATGGTATCAGCGTAGCTGTTCCTTGGTGTGCCCGCGCCGTGTTCATTCTTTTGTGAAGACGGATTTTCAGATCTTTGTAGATTGGACAGCCTCTGTAGTTTGCTGTGTGATTGCCCCCACAGTAATTGCATTTTTTCTCGCATGCATTTTTTTTGTTAGTTTGACACTGTTTGGAGTCGTGGAGATCTCCACAGACTACGCACACCGGGCGAAGTGTACAATACGACCTCGTGTGGCCATACTCTTGGCAGTTTGTACATTGTACAGGAGCGTTACGTTTGTGCGGCTCTTCCACCGTGATCCTACGGTGCAGAAGGAGCTGGAGTTTGTAAATTGGGTGAACCTCGTTTTTTCTAGGAGGCTTGTTTTCTGGTTCAAGCTCAATCTTGAAGAGTGGTTGGGGCTGCCTGTTTCTGTTTTTGATATTGAACACGCTTTTGGCGTAAAATCCCTTTTCCTTTAGCGCCTCAGTTATCTCTTCGGGCGTAACATCAGACTCAATGCCCTTCAGGACTACTTGCAGGCCCTTGCTGCTTTTAAGCTGGTAGGTGTAGAAGCCTATTTTTTGTGCGGTAAAATAGTTTGTGACTTTTCTGTAGTTGTCCTCCGTTTTCGTCTGAAGTTTGATTTCATTGATAGTACCTCTTACGAGGGGAATTATATGAAAGCTATCTTTTCCAATAAGGCCAATAAAAGTGTTTACAAAACCGCTTGTGCTCTTCTCGCGTGTCTCCTTACAACAACCCAAAAGGAATCGACTTTCGTAAGCTAAACGAAAGGACTGTCCGGACAAATACCCGATGCCAGATATCTCTATGATACAGGGCAACTTGGGCAAGGACAAATTCTTTACGACACTGGACCTCAAGTCCGGGTATCACAAGATCGTCTTAGCGGAAAATCCGTAAACGGAGGGAAGTGCTGCCAGCATCTTTCAGAGAGCCATTTGAGACATGCCCAGAGAGCAAATCGGCAAGACTTGCTATGTCTTGATGTAATAATCTTCTCAGAAAATGAGAATGCTCATATCAAGCACGTGAATTGGGTTTTAAAAACCATAGGCGAGAGCCCCATTAAAAAAGTCAAGTTTTTTTAAAAAGAGCGTATACTTTCTTGGCTTTATAGTCACCAGTGATGGCACAAGGGTAAGCAGGCATAGACCGCTGCACATCCAAGTACAATTCAATGATGCGCAAAAAAATCTTTCGAAAAATTGCGCAACATTTTGGCATCCGAAGATGTCATGCTCAGATACCCGGATTACAAGAAGCCATTCCATCTAACGACGCATGCTTCACTATTGGGGGAAAACAACAGAATTTCTCAAAGGACCAAAATGTGCACACTATAAACTTGTGCGTACACTTAATGAGTTCAATTCGGGTGTTTGAATCTAACTGACTCGCTGCTGAGAGGGCTTCGCCTTTTATTCATTCTTACATAGGTTCTTATCAGCAGCTGAGTTTTTTTTTTTTAAATCTATGTTTGAGGCCTATGACCGCGCTAATCACCTCTTGCGTGGTTGACATTTCTGCAATAGGCCGCACTGCTGTCCAGTGACATGTTTATTGCAGCCCATAAATAGAACATATTTATAGTTTGCCTACTTATCATATCTAAACACATATTTAGACAGATAATTTTGATTTTTTCATTTATGGTTCTATTTAGGCGTTCTATGTCTGCTATTCCTGTTTTACTTGTGTTAATATATATCTTTAATAAATTCAATTTGTCTTGCAAAATAGATTATTGGTTTTTCTGTAAGATAAACAGAGATAAAGCGTCGGCTACATGATTTAGTTCACCTTCTAAATATTTGATTTTGAAATTATATTCAATAAGTCTAATTCGCTAACGTTGTGGTTTCATGTTAGGTTATTTAATATTATTTAGCCAAAATCTCAAAGAGGACTCCATATATATAGTGAAGTATTTGGGTGGTCCAAACCAGCCACTTCTATTATTTCAAAGAAAACAGTAATGCACTCTAGTAATTTTCCATTCCCAGCTGCGCAGCATTCGTTTATCTTTGGCAGCGCAGCCGTTCTGGTAAACATCCTAAAGCCTGACCTAAGCAGATTTGACTGCCCTCTTTCAACACTTCCTAATCTTAAGAACCCAAGAGCGAGGCTCTCCCGAAATATAAATATTGTTCAAATACTGAGGCTTCTCCTCAATCCAATTTGCATTTGATTTTTAGTCTTAAGCTGAGATTCAATGAATAAAGTCGTGAAACTATTTCTCCTAAAAACTATTTTTTATTTCTTGGCGTTGTCCTTAGTCAACTGACGGGACATTAGTTCAACTCAAAAATAAAACAACAATTTTACTGGCGCAGCCGGTAGGATACAAAAGTATCCGAAAAAAAGAACCTTCGAGTGGAAAATAAGTTAAATTTTATAGTCCAGTGCTCGAAACATCTCCCAAAATAAATTCGTGAAAACTCTTCAACTTGGATTATAATTCCAATTCGGTTATCCAATAATAAGTGGAAGTGAAATACGCAACAAAAACATTCAGTCCAAAGGCAACTAAGTTTTAAAACCGACATATAAAAATAAAAGAAAAGAACAATATAGAATTTTAATAATACAACACAAAAAATTACAATAAAAAAAAAAAAAGGGAAACCAGAAAGCTTAAAAATAATAATAACATTGAATCCGAAACAAAACAAAAAAAAAAAAGGTTACAATAAAAATGTCACATCCAATTATTTCCGCACCCCAAATCGTTGCGCTGAGCGACAACAACCTTGCCGAAGCCCGTCGGCAGCTTAAAGACATTATGCCATTCAAGGGTGATCCAGAAACCCTTCACACCTTTGTCAGCAGAGTGGATTACGTAATTTCGCTTTACCAAACAAATGATGTCCGACAACAGAGGATTCTACTGGGAGCCATCGAAAGGAACTTGGACGGACAGGTTACACGATCTTTGGGACTTCCGAATATCGAAGATTGGTCTACCCTTAAAGCAAGACTCATCGCGGAATTTAAAACTCAAACACCAAAATACAAACTTCTGGAGAACTTCAGGGAGAGGAGGAAACCTAAGAGCATTCTGTGAAGAAGCGGAAAGACGACGTCAATTATTAATTTCGAAACTACACCTGAAAGGTAAGCAATCGGATTTTCTTATTTATATTCAGGCTATTAAAGACTCTATTAAGATACTGATAAGGAAACTACCAATACAATTATTCACTATTTTAGCCCATCACGATATTACAGGCTTAAGATCCTTAATTACCATTGCACAAAATGAGGGAATTTATGAAGAACACATTAATTTTGAATTTTATAAAAACCCAGAATATCGTAATAAAATTTCAAATTCTAATCAGAATTCGAAAGCACAAAAATTCAATTCAAATGTTCAAACTCAATATCGACCAAGTTACTCACAATATTCCCAACCCTTCCAACCTAATTTTAATCAATACATTCAACCATTTAGACCTAGCTATACACAGCAGATGACTAACAACCCACCCATGTGGCACGCACCTAATTATTTCAGACGCAACCAATACAAAACAAAATTACAGGCTTAAGATCCTTAATTACCATTGCACAAAATGAGGGAATTTATGAAGAACACATTAATTTTGAATTTTATAAAAGCCCAGAATATCGTAATAAAAATTCAAATTCTAATCAGAATTCGAAAGTACAAAAATTCAATACAAATGTTCAAACTCAAAATGGACAAAGTTACTCACAATATTCCCAACCCTTCCAACCTAATTTTAATCAATACATTCAACCATTTAGACCTAGCTATACACAGCAGATGACTAACAACCCACCCATGTGGCACGCACCTAATTATTTCAGACCCAACCAATACATAAACCCACAACCCATTATTCAAAAAAATCATTTCCAACAATATCCCAACTTACTAAACGACTAAGACCATCGGACAGTGAACAAACTAAAATGTCTATTGACGAAATTAGATTCCAAGACGCGCATGAATTCGAACAAGTCCAACCTAATTATTACGAGCAACTGTATTATAACCAAAATCAATACAATTCGTATCAAAATCATGGCTTCATTAATGAAGGGCAACAACAAGTCCAATCTGTACAAATTAATAACAAACAAAATCAAAATAATTCTGAACTAAACGAAAATTTTCGGTTAACAGCCCCGGACAACACGAATACATAAAAATAGTATACAAAGGGTGCTCATACAAATGCCTTCTAGACACAGGATGCACAATTAATATGATCAATGAAAATATATTTTGTCTTCCCATTCAAAATAGTAGATGTGAAGTTTTAACATCAAATGGCCCTATTACCTTGAACGACTTGATTATGTAACCCAGAAATAGTATTTTCAAAAAAAAAACCAAACCATTTGATGTGCACAGATTTTCTAATAATTACGATATGCTAATTGGCGAAAATTGTTGAAAAATGCTCAATCAGTTATTAATTACAAAAATGATACAGTTTCCCTTTTTGATCAAACATACAAATTAATTACTTCAGGATCCCAAAGAAACCAAAATTTTTATATCCAAAGGACACCAGAATCAATTGCAAGCTCAGATCAGGAATCATTAATAGTAATTGATTATAGAAAGCTTAATGAAATAACCATACCTGACAGATATCCAATTCCAAATATGGACGAAATTGGACGAAATATCCTTCTGTTCTGTGAGTTCTTTAAAAATAAGCTAACTTTCTTGGTCACATAGGTAACCCTGATGGTATTAAACCAAATCCTATTATAACCAAAATCAATACAATCCGTATCAAAATCATAGCTTCATTAATGAAGGGCAACAACAAGTCCAATCTGTACAAATTAATAACAAACAAAACCAAAATAATTCTGAACTAAACGAAAATTTTCGGTTAACAGCCCCGGAAAATACGAATACATAAAAATAATATACAAAGGGCGCTCATACAAATGCCTTCTAGACACAGGATCAACAATTAATATGATCAATGAAAATATATTTTGTCTTCCCATTCAAAATAGTAGATGTGAAGTTTTAACATCAAATGGCCCTATTACCTTGAACGACTTGATTATGTAACCCAGAAATAGTATTTTCAAAAAAAAAACCAAACCATTTGATGTGCACAGATTTTCTAATAATTACGATATGCTAATTGGCGAAAATTGTTGAAAAATGCTCAATCAGTTATTAATTACAAAAATGATACAGTTTCCCTTTTTGATCAAACATACAAATTAATTACATCAGGGTCCCAAAGAAACCAAAATTTTTATATCCAAAGGACACCAGAATCAATTGCAAGCTCAGATCAGGAATCATTAATAGTAATTGATTATAGAAAGCTTAATGAAATAACCATACATGACAGATATCCAATTCCAAATATGGACGAAATTGATTATAGAAAGCTAAATGAAATAACCATACCTGACAGATATCCAATTCCAAATATGAACGAAATTCTTGGCATACTGGGTAAATGCCAATATTTAACAACGATCGATCTGGCAAAAGGCCATTTGGCCTTAGGAATGCACCCGCTACTTTTCAAAGGTGTTTGGTGTATCTGGATGATATTATAATTTTTTCAACATCCCTTACAGAACATTTAAATTCAATACAATTAGTTTTTTCAAAGCTTGCAGATGCAAATTTAAAATTGCAACTAGACAAATGTGAGTTCTTAAAAAAGGAAGCTAACTTTCTTGGTCACATAGGTAACCCTGATGGTATTAAACCAAATCCTATTAAAGTTAAAGCCATAGTTTCATACCCAATTCCGACAAAAGTAAAAGAGATAAGAGCTTTCCTTGGATTAACAGGTTATTATCGCAAATTTATTCCAAATTAGGCAGACATAGCCAATCCCATGACCAGCTGCTTAAAAAAAGGAGCAAAGATAGATACATAAAAACTTGAGTACATAGGGGCATACGAAAATCTTAAGGCTTTGATAACCTGATTTTGAAAAGAAATTTGTTTTAACCACAGAGCAAGTAACTTGGCCCTCGGGGACGTCCTTTATCAAAACGGTTATCCTATATCTTTTATTAGTAGAACACTTAACGATCACGAATTAAATTACAGTGCTATCGAAAAAGAATTACTCGCCATAGTTTGGGCCACAAAAACTTTTAGACATTATTTACTAGGGTGACCATTTCTCATTGCCAGTGACCATCAACCTCTTAGATGGCTTGCTTCATAACTTAAAGGAAACGAATGCTAAGTTAGAAAGATGGAGAGTTAGATTAAGCGAGTACCAATTTAAAATAGATTATATTAAAGGGAAAGAAAATTCAGTTGCCGATGCATTATCAAGAATTAAAATTGAAGAAAATCATCATAGTGAAGCTACTCAAAATAGTGCAGAAGAAAACAACAGCAACCTTATTCATTTAACAGAAAAACCAATAAATTATTGCAAAAACAAATAATCTTTATTAAATCCGAAAATAAAGTAAAGCATTCAAAAATATTCGGTAACTCCATTACCACAATTCAATATGATGTAATGACACTTGAAAAGGCCAAAAAAATTTTACTCGATCACTTTATCCATAGAAACATTACCATTTATATTGAGAGCGATGTAGATTTTGAAATTATTCAAAGAGAACACATAGAAATTGTTAATACCACCTACACAAAAGTAATTCGCAGTCTTTTTCTATTAAAGAACGTTGGTTCATGAATCACATGAAAAACTTTTACAACCTGGTATACAGAAAATGACAAAATTGTTTAAAGAAAATCACTTCTTTCCAAATAGCCAACTATTAATTCAGAATATAATAAACGAATGCAACATATGCAATTTGGCCAAAACAGAACATAGAAACACCAAAATGCCTTTAAAAATCACACCCAACCCGGTACATTGCCGAGAAAAATTTTTAGTAGATATTTATTCATCTGAGGGAAAACATTACATCAGTTGCATTGATAATTATTCTAAATTAAAAATCTAAAACACTTGAGAAAATTAAAACTAAAGATTAGATAGAATGCAGAAACGCAGTAATGCGCATTTTTAATCAACTAGGTAAACCCTTGAATGGAACACAAAAAGATGAAATCTAAATGAAGGTTGCCATATTGCGATGAGAATGCAAAATGAAAGCTTAATAAAGCTATTTATGGCCTTAAACAAGCTGCAAGATGCTGGTTTGAAGTTTTTGAAAATGTGCTAAAAGACGTTGGATTTGAAAATCTAAGAGTTGATCGTTGTATCTATATTTTAGATAAAGGAAATTTCTCAGATAATATCTATATATTATTATATGTTGACGATGTAATAATTGCCACTAGTAAATCCGAAACTATGTCTAAATTTAAATCATTCCTTCTAAATAAATTTAAAATGACTCATTTTAAAGAAGTTCGATATTTTATCGGAATTAAAATTGATAGAAATTAAAGTCAGATATGTTTCAATCAATCTGCATATATAAAGAATGTTTTGAGAAAGTTTTATATGGAAGACTGCAATGCAGTTAGTACACCTCTCCCAAGCTACTAAACTATGAGGCTCTACAATCTGTAGAATCATGTGTGGCACCATATAGAAACGTGATTGGTTGTTTGATGTACTTCATGTTATGTACTCGCCCAGACTAAAGTACTTCAATAAGTATTTTAAGGTATTTAAAAAGAACTGTTGATTTGAGATTGAAATTTGAAAAAAATGTACAGTTTAGTAATATTCTTATTGGATATGTTTATTCTGATTGGGCAGGAAATGAGACAGACGGACGAAGCACGAAGACGAAGATAATCAAGTTTGTATTAGTATTGCAAATAACCCAACTTGCCACAAGAGAACTAAGCACATAGAATTTACATATAAGTCACATGACTTACATGTACTCCTGCATAGCAGAGA